>NC_134886.1:42019748-42024748 GCF_041734735.1 Babylonia areolata
TAGACAGTCATGCAAATGATTGACCAAGACAGGGGTTGAACAACACGACTGGTTTATTCAGCAGTAGGTGGTAGGAGGGGAAGGGGAAACCAAGGGAAGTAACTCTTCTAAGAGATCGTTGCCTTCGCAACGGAGAATGATGTTACATCTCCCTTTTTCTGAAAGGTCGTTCTTTGGGAGATAAATAAAATAAAACTGGAATCCATCCAAAGCTGCTTAACTAGAAAACACTCGTAAGGTTTCTTGACTAGATTGTCACTGAACACTGATACTTTCAACTGGAATTGTTTCTGGTGATAATTATCTTACTCTTATTTTCACCTAATAGGGGAGATACAAAATGTTTGGGTTCGCAGACCCAAGGTTTGGCACACAGGCCGAATCATTGTACAAAATATGATTTCTCTTTATATGGCACACAGGCCAAAACTTTCACACATCTGCTAGGAGTCTACAAGTTCATTTTTGTCGGAGGGGTAATCTGCCGACCACTCTTGGTGATGTATCCGGGCTGAGTCTGGGTGGCGACGTCTGGCTGGGTACTGGGCTGGGTGTTCTGGGCACTGGCATCACGCTGGGGTTCACTGCTTGGCTGCGGCTTTTCTGTGGGTGCAGCCACATTCTCTTTCAGGCAACGACGGTTCCTCCGGTAGATACTGCCATCAGTCGTTTGGATCCTGAAGGATCTTGGTGTATCTGCCTTCTCGATGACCTTCGCGGGTCGCCAACGGTCTCCTGGGGACAGCTGGACTTGGGTTTTTGCTCCTACCTTGAGTTCAGGTAGTGGGTGAGCAGAGCGGTTGTACTGCTTCTCTTGGGACTGTTGGAGTTCATGGCGACGTTGCATAACACTGTGGGGTTGGATGGTTTTGGGGGCTAGTTGGTTGGTGGTTGCAGGCAGGGTGGAACGTAACTGACGTCCCATCAGCAATTGCGATGGTGATGCGAGGTTGTCCACCGGGGTTGTGCGGTACTCCAGCAGTGCTCGCTCTGGGTTGGTTCTCTCAGTGTGTGCCTTTTGCAGGAGTCTTTTTGCTGTCTGGACAGTTTTTTCAGCCAATCCATTTGACTGTGGATATCCCGGGCTCGATGTCACATGATGAAAATCCCATCGGGAGGCAAACAGGGCAAAATCACTGGAGGCGTATTGGGGACCATTGTCACTTATAACTGTTTCAGGCACTCCGTGTCGAGCAAACTGCATGCATAGTTTCTGGATGATGGCTATGGAGGTTGTCGATGTGAGTTCATCCAGTTCGAAGAATCTGCTGTAGTAGTCTACAGTGATCAGGTAGGTCTTGTTGTTCCAGGTGAACAGATCTGTTCCAACTTTCTGCCAGGGTTGGGAAGGTACATCATGGGGAATGAGGGGCTCTTTGGGATTTGAGGGAAGGTGGGGTATACATGTTGGACATGTGGAAACAAGGTTCTTGATGTCTTGGGTGATGCCTGGCCAGAACAAAGCTTGTCGGGCTCGCAGGGTTGTCTTCTCTATGCCAAAGTGTCCCTCATGCAGCCTTTCCAGAATGATCTGTCTCATCAGTGTTGGGTTGAAGATCCTTTCACCTTTCAGGACGATGTCATCGATTATGGTGAGCTCTTCTCTGTAGTTCCAGAACTCTATGGCACTGGAGTGGCATTGTTTTCTGGTCTCTGGCCATCCTTGCTGGATGTATGTCTTGAGGTGATGAAGCTGTGGGTCATCTTTTGTCGCTTTCCGTATTTCTTCTAGCTTGTTGTCGCTGATTGGCATGTTCTTCATGACAGCATGCACCTGAGTGTCGAAGTCTTTGCTCATCTGGTCATTTGGGTCAACTGGGATGTGTTTTCGGGACAGAGTGTCGGCCACAGGTATGCTTTGTCCACTGACATGGATGACTTTGATGTCATATTTTTGCAACTGCAAGAGCATACGTTGCAGTCTGGGTGGTGCAGTTGACAGGGGTTTCTTTATGATCTTCTGTGTGGACGATGGTTTGTCGGCCATAGACGTATTGGTGGAACCGTTTGCACCCAAACAGGATGGCGTACAGCTCTTTTTCTATTTGGGCGTAGTGCTGCTCCGTTTCGTTCAGTGCTTTGGATGCAAAAGCGACTGGCCTGTCTTCCTGAAGGAGGGTGGCTCCTAGTCCATGCTGGCTGGCATCCACTTCCAGTGTGACTGGCTTTGCTGGATCGAAGAATGCGAGAACAGGTTGGGATGAGATCATGTGCTTGGTTTTCTCAAATGCTGCCTGCTGAGGTGTGTCCCATACAAACTCGGTCTCGTTTTTGAGCAGGTCTCGCATGGGTTTTGTGATCTCAGAGAGCTGTGGGGCAAACTTGGACAGGTATGTGATCATCCCAAGGATTGTTTGGAGTTCCTTCAGGTCTGATGGGGGCGGCATGTTCAGGATGGCTGAAACCTTTGCAGGATCTGGCTTCAGACCTTGTGATGTGACGAGGTGGCCAAAGTATTCAACCTCCTGTGTTCCAATGGTCAGCTTTTCTGCATTCAGTTTCAGGTTCTTTTCTTTGGCTCTGTTCAAAGCGGCTCTCAGGTTGTCATCATGTTCCTTCTGATTTGAGCCTGAAACGATGATGTCGTCTACTAGAGGCGTGACTCCAGGGATTCCTTCGAAGATCTCGTCCATCTTCCGTTGGAAGATGTCCTGGGCACAGATGAGACCAAATGGAAGCCTCTTAAACCTGTACCTGCCTCCATGTGGTGTGTTGAAAGTGGTCAGGTACGATGACTGCTCGTCTAGCAGGAGTTGCCAGTACCCTGATTGTGCATCCAACTTGCTGAAGATTTTGGCGTTGGACATCTTTGCCAAAGCATCTTCGAGTGTTGGCATTGGGTAGTGGGGGCGTCTTGTCACCTCGTTTAGGTCTTTTGGGTCCAGGCATATCCTTAGCTTGCCGTTTGGTTTCTCGACCACGACCATGGAGTTTACCCAGTCAGTTGGCTCAGTCACTTTCTCAATGACTTCCATGCGCTCCATTCTCTTGATTTCCTCCATGATGCGGTCCTTCAGGGAGTGAGGTACTCGTCTAGGTGCATGTACTTTTGGGGTTGCGTTGGGTTGGAGGTGGATGTTGACTTCTCCTTCCAGAGATCCAAAACCGCTGAATACGGTTTTGTATTCTTTCAGTACTGCTTCTTTGGTGAGAGGAGGTTCACTGACAGAAAGAATCAGTTTGATGAGGTTCAGATCCAGGGAGGCTTGGAGACTCAATACTGGTTGTGTGTGGCCGGTGTCTGCAATGATGAATTCTTGTCGCAGTGTTCTCCCTTTGTAGCTGCAGTCCATGGTGGTCTTTCCTTTCACATTGAGGGCTTGCCCTGTGTAGCTGTAAAACTTCTGCTTGGTCTTGCTCAGAGGTGGCTGTTTGGTCAGTTGCTTGTAGTTCTTCCAGGGAATCACGTTGACCTGAGCGTCTGTATCTATTTTGAAACTTATTTTGTCTCCAGTCTCAAGGTCAAGCTTGACATAGGCTGTATCAGGATGAGTGGACTTTCCATTGACTGTGTAGACATATAGGTCCTGATCACTATCCACTTCCTCTTGGGCCAGACTGTGGACAGCTTGCTTACTCTTCTTTTTCATGCAGCATTTCTCGTAATGGTTTGCTTTCTTGCAGTAGTGGCAAGATTGTCCGTATGCAGGACATGCTCTCCTTTCATGGATTCCTCCACAGTTTCTGCAGCGGTTTCTGCTTTGCTGTTGCTGATCACGGTCTTGACGTGAATGGTCATGTCGCTGGCGCTCATTTTTTCCGTGTCGTACAGCTGCTACTTCAGCAGCGGCTGGTCTGTCTGACATGGATTCAAGACATTGCTGTGTGGTCTCGAAGTTCGTGGCGATCTGTATTGCCTTGTCCATTGTCAGCGTGTCGCCCTCTGTGAGGAGTTTTTCTCTGATGTCCCGTGACTGGACACCAGCTACGATGCGGTCACGCACCATTTCATCACTGCTTGTATATTCGCAATCTTTGACCAGATTCCTGAGGTCTGTCACGAATGAATCAAACGTTTCCCCTTTGTCTTGCTTTCTCCCCTGGAAAATGTATCTGGCAAATACAGTGTTCTTTTTTGGGGAGCAGTGGGCTCTGAATTTGGTGAGAATGGTGTTGACATTATTTTGATCTGCTTCTGCAAGGTTCCACGACTTGAAAATCTCCCTACCTTTGTCTCCTATCCATATACGGACGTATGCTGCCTGCTCCTCTGGACTTGTTTTCTTCAGTGGGCCAAGAAACATCAGCTTGGCGTGATCTTCAAATCTTGTCCACTCCGTGTCTAAGTTGTTGGCAGTCCAGTTCATAGTTGGATTTTGTTGAAAAGCCATGCTGAAAATACGTACCACTGAACCACCCCTTTTGCTTCCATAACGTTACGTGTCTTTGCTTCGCTAAACGGAAGGCTATGACGTGTTAGGTTACGTGTATAAAATCAGACGTAACGAGCACCAGTCCTCGCACCACTTTCAGAGTGAAATGTGAGGGGTCTGCCACTGAAACGCCTGTAAGTCCGAATACACAACCTACGTAGTAACGACGTTGTTGAACAGTGTCGGAGGGCCAATAAAACTGGATTGAACAAGCAGTTCTTTGTTCGATTGAAACTTCGTAAACCTTACTTGAGATCGCAGTCAAGGTCGCCGTGTGTGGTTTGTTGCTTGGGCTCTTGTCCGTGTTTTTGACACCATGTAAAGAGTCTGGGTGTGTTTTAGACAGTCATGCAAATGATTGACCAAGACAGGGGTTGAACAACACGACTGGTTTATTCAGCAGTAGGTGGTAGGAGGGGAAGGGGAAACCAAGGGAAGTAACTCTTCTAAGAGATCGTTGCCTTCGCAACGGAGAATGATGTTACACCCAGCCCCGCACCACCTACTACCACCAACCCACCCACCCATACACACAACCTTCCCTCACCCCCTCAACATCCCCACGCCCCCCCACCCACCCCATACCCCCACCCCCACTCCCCAATACACACACACAAACAGACCCAC
>NC_134886.1:42027248-42034748 GCF_041734735.1 Babylonia areolata
CTCCACACATACACCACTCACGCGCGCGCGCACACACACACTCTCTCTCTCCCCATCTATCTCACTCTCACTCTCTCCTTCTACCTTACTCTCACTCTCTCTTTCTCTCCTTCTCTCTCTCTCACACACACACACGCGCGCGCGCGCGCGCGCACACGCACACGCACACGCACACACGTGCAAACACACACGCACATACATACACTCCACACATATACTACACACGCGTGTGCGTACTCTCTCTCTCTCTCTCTCTCTCTCTCTCTCCCCTTCTATCTAACTCTCACTCTCTCCTTCCATCACACACACACACACACACACACACACACACACACACACACAGCATCAAGACCAGCACCACGCTCACCGCAGTTCTTCATGTAGCCTCGCTCCGGGTGCGGTGGGCGGGGCAGAAAGTGCAGCACGTGACCGGTGCCGGTGTCTTCGTGAAGGTGAATGATCCCGGGACTTCTATACAGGCCCACAGATGACGTCACCATCAGCAGAGCCACCAGCACTCTCGTCGTCATCGTCTTCAGTATCGTCATCTTTTTCTCCCGTGTATGTGTGGACAGGGGAGAGAACTCTGTCTGTTGAACTCTGCTGGTGGTCAGTCTGCAATGCAAGCCAGTTTTAGTCAGTGAGTGAGGGGAGAAGTGTGGGAGGGAGGGATGCAGTGAACGAGTCATGAAGTAAGAAAAAGGTTATTTTCTGATGTACAGTCTGATGTAATGTCACTGACATATGTGTCTGTGTATACACACACACACACACACACACACACACACACACACACACACACACACACACACACAATTATATATATAAAGTGGGGGACAGAGACATTAACACAAACACACATACACACAAACACAGAGACAGACACAGAGAGAGAGAGAGAGAGAGAGAGAGAGAGAGAGAGAGAGAGAGAGAGATGCAGGTGGATTCAAGGTCCCAATAAGATAAACACAAAAAGAAGAGCAAAGAAACTGCATGCAGGCAAATACTGATCTCTAAAGTAAAAGAATCAAATGTAAAATGCCAAACAGACTCCGAATCTAACCCTGAACTGCTTCAAACAAAACCATTGTCGTATCATATTAGTCTGTACATCTTCAAACGGGAAGGCTGAACCCAGTCACAAAACTGGTCTGGGTTAAAATAATTTCAGTTGCTTACCATAAAAAGTGATTTGTGCATATGTATCTATATATACAGACACACAGACACACACACTTGTAATATACCTATATAGATATATATATGTGTGTGTGTGTGTGTTACACGTGTGTGTGTCTGTGTGTGTATGTCTGTGTGTGAATGTGTGTGTGTGCGACAGAGAAAGAGAGAGAGAGAGAGAGAGAGAGAGATCAAAAGAGAGACGGAGAGACATACCTGAAAATCAATTTACACAAGAATTTTAACTTAATAATGATCAAACTATGAAAACTAATGGATCTGTCAAAGGACGACACGAGCTATCGTTCAAACCGTTAACAAATTCTCGAAGTGCATTGCGCGCGAGAGAGAGAGTGTGTGTGTTTGTGTGTGTGTGTGTGTGTGTGTGTGTCACTCTGTGTGTGTGTGTGTGTGTGTGTGTGTGTGTGTGTGTGTGTGTGTGTGTGTTCGTTCGCGCGCATGTGTGTATTATGTGTGCATGTGTGCGTCTGTCCACACGAATGCATCAGAAATTAACCTGCCCCACATCTAAACGCTGACCTGGGAATCCCGGAGTGGCTAAAAGTAGACAACAGTTAATGGCCCGAACAACAAACCGTTACCCGCTCAAAACTAGGTTTTGGCTGGTCTCCAACACTCGTGGCGACTAGTGCCTGGTAAGTTAAGCCGGTCGGGTTAAAAAAAAAAATATATATATATATATATATGCATATATATATATATATATATATATATATATATATATATATATATATATATATATATACTGTAGGGATCAGCTTCACAGACGTTTCAGCACAAGAATAAATCGTCAACATCCAACACCACTCCCTGTATAGTTACTGCACCAAGAATTGACCTGAATACCCCCGAAACGGAGTGCGGCTGCCAACATGGCGAGGTAAAAACGGTCATACACGTGAAAAAATCCACTCGTCCATACTAGTGAACGAGGGGTTTGCAGCTCTCAAACTCAGAAGAAGAGAAAAGAACCTGTTCAAACAGAGCTGTTATTCTGCTAATTTGCTTTGGAACTCGATACTAATGCCACCAGAGCACGTGATCTTTCCGTAGACAATCATTTACGTACTTCGCTCATCATGAAAAGAAAAACTTTACTTACTTAACTCATAAACACTGTTCATATGAAAAATATCCCACTGATGACATTCATCTTTTGTATTTTGTGAAAACATTTATTTTCTGCTGTTCGGTTCTTTTTTTCTTCTCCTTTTTTCTTTTTTTTTCATTCGTGGTCAGTGACTCCCACATTCATTCGCATATACGAGTGGTCTTTCATGTGTATGACCCTTTTTCACCCCGCTTGATAAGCGGGCCAGGTATACCGTGTTTTTGATGGGTATGTTTGTGCTTGCATAACCCACCTCTCACTTGACAAAGGTTTAGGGATTTCTAGTGTGCGCAGCTGATATAAACATGGGTATATTATATACGAAAACGATCAAGGCATGGAGACGTCTGCACACTTGTTAAAGCTGACAGACAGAAAAAAAATGTCCACCTTAACTCACCATGCAGGGGACGCTACCGGGGATCAAACCAAAAACTCAAAAGAGCGCTCTGGGCGCAAATTTGAAGACTGAGAGCACGTACTCGAAGGTCATCCACTTCATGGATTCGTCTTTCGGAACTAAGTGCTGCTCAGATTTATTGACCAACACTGCAGGCGTCTGGCTTGGCTGACGCTGGGTTATTATGAGAGCTGTATGATCAATGGTTTCTCAATTGTAATGGGAAATCATTTACAGCTCAGTCTTTTGCGAAGGACTATGACTCTAAAACTAGGAGGCTAAATTCCACTGGCTCTAAGTGCTGCAGCCTTGGGGGCAAGTTGGTCTTTGGGAACCATGCCAACCCCGACTGTCCTAAAATCCTCTTGGCCGAGAGAGTGGGGATGTAACTTGGGCAAGACACTCTCTGCTACAATCAAATTCTAGCCCAATTAGTCGTGATAGCAGTTGCCTCCTCTGCTATTCTGATGGTCATAGTCGACGGACACGACTATGACATACAAAGAGACTACAGTCTTACCACGTAGTCCCAAACCGAAATGGTCCAACCAACCACCGTCCCAACCCTCCCAGCAGCATTTTCCTCACTCCCATCGTCATTCGTCATCATCGAAATATTGAAAACATAATGTCCAAACGTACACGGGTACAACGTACGGGTACAAACACACGCGCGCGCGCGCAGAGAGAAAGAGAGAGGGAGACACAGAGAGAGAGAGAGATACACACACACACACACACACACACACACACACATATATATATATATATATATATATATATATATATATATATATATATATATATATATATATATATATACTTCTTTTTTCTTAATTTAAAAAAAAAACAAAAACGTTTTAACCCGGACACCATTCCGGATCACCACCAACTCAGCCCACCGCCGAAACTTCCGCTTCAATACAACGTACGGAAAATCCGTTCACGGCTGTTTTACGTCATCCTGTTGACTGCAAACAAACAAAAAAAAACATTCCAATAAACGAACTGGATTGTATAGAAATTAAAAAAAGAGTGAATAAATAAATAATTTATTTTTAAAACACTCAAAATATGTCTAAGGTATACCAACCAACACATTAACTTCTTCGGGTTTTTTTGTTTGTTTTTTGTTGTTGTTTTTTGTTTTGTTTTTTTTGGGGGGGTTTGTTGGGGTTTTTTGTTGTTGTTGTTGTTGTTGTTTTGTTTTTGGTTTTTTGTTTGTTTTTTTAAAAGAGGAAGTTCAAGCGCAAACGTGATATGAACTTCATTTGCGGATCGCCACCTCTACCATCATCGTCATTACCATCACAAATGCCTGTTTTATCACCACCACCTCCTCCATCACCATTACCACCACCACAGCCACCATCACCATCACCACCACTACAACCACCATCACCACCACAACCACCATCACCATAACCACCACTACCATAACCACCACAACCACCATCACCATCACCACCACCACCATCACCACTACAACCCTTTCATCTTCCATCGCCTGACAAGGAAGCGGTTGCGAACCGTGCGACAGTTTCAATTTCACAACGAACCTCAACCCGTCAACTGGGTCTATAAAAATCATTTCTCTCCCTCTGTCTGTTTTTCTTCTTTCCTCCAGTGTACGATATTCGTTTGAAGCACACCCTTCTTCACCACCGCCCCGACCTCCAACACCTCCCCCACCCATTCCACCCCCCACATCCTGAATACATTTCGGATTCGATTCTTACCAGTCGTTTTCTTTCGTTTCGGTTAGTTTCTGTCCCTGTCTCTGTCTCTGTCTCTCTCTTCGTCCCTATCTCTCCCACCCCGCCCCTACAAACTATGTCCCTTTTGATCTTTCCCATTCCCTTTCCTTTCATTCTTTTCTTTTCATACTTCAAGTGTCCGCAGGCCCCTGTGTGAAATCCGATATTATATTGTTCAATGTGTCGTTGTGCTGAACAAGCGTGGGTGGCTACCTGCCTGGCTGTGTCAGTGCTGGCGCAGTCCGTACCCGTGACCAAAAGCAAACGAAGGAAAGGAAAAAGCAGTGTAATTTAATCCCATGTATTTTTTTTTCGGGTTGTGCAGCGTTAGCAGGAAGAAACATGTCGTAACGAAAACTGGAGGGGAGGGGGAGGGTATGTTGGGGGTCTCTGTCTCGGCGATGGTGTGCATTGGGTGTGTGTGTGTGTGTGTGTGTGTGTGTGTGTGTGCGTGTGTGTGTGTGTAAGAGAGAAAGTGTGTGGGGGGTGGGGGGGAGGGGAGTTGTGAGAGAAAGTGTATGTGAGCGTGGTTGTAAAAGAGAAAGAGATAACGATAACGATAACGATGTTTTATTCAGATTAAGGCCAAAGCCCCTTACTGAAGGGGGTCATACAAGAAAATAAATAAGGAAAATGACTTGACACGATAAACCAACATTACAAATCAACCAAAAGTAGCTAATACAATACTCAACGACATTCACAAAATAACAATTCGAAGTCTCTTCAATGCCTCATATAAGTATATGGCCACGTTTTGTTGGGTAAGCTCATGTTTTGACGACATGAGCAGATTAAATCTAAAAGCACAGGGATCTTTATAATATTTAGGTTGAATTAATCTTTGTCTGAGGTCACTCAAAGCTGGGCAACATAGCAAAAAATGCAATTCATCTTCCCTACCCAGGTTGCACAATCGACACATATATACATATTCACTCCTAATACAGTATCTGAAACTGTGAACAGCAATATTAGAAACACCAAATCTAAATTTTGTCAGTGCACTTTTTACATATGTTTATTTCCATCCCAATATATGGTTCAGAGAAAGAGAGAGAGAGAGATGGATTATTCATAAGGCCATGGCCCCTCAGAAGGGGGTGCAGATGGAAAACGTTTTCAGATTATTATGTTACATATGAACATCGTCTTTTAAATGCTTTATAGAGATAAATAGCCAACTGCTTTTCAATACTATCAGTCTGAATAAACATGGTTCTTTACTGTACTTGTGTGGCATAAACTACTCTCTGAATCTGATATCACTTTAATCCAGGACAAGAAAGTACAAAATTTAATGAATTTCTTCTTCTATTGAAGATCGACATATCGGACATTTCAGATTTGGAGCATGTGTCTGTCGATGGCGATTACAATGTCAGAAATACCAAACGTAAATTTTGTCATAATGCGCTTCAATGTCTGTCAGCATGCATTGATATATAAGTTGGCAGAGTTGTATAGGACTAAACAATCTGAGGAAGTCAAATCTTTCACCGTTTTGAACAGGACTATTCCAATTCTGCCTCCAACAATCGACCATTCTTTCACGAAGTATACGAACAAAAGCATTTATATCTTGGACACCTTGATTCAACCAAACGCAACCAAATCCAAATTCATATAAAATAATTCTAACATTTTATAACCAGTTTTTTCTTACCTCTGTTATCCAATTCTAGCAGCATTTTATAAGCCTTGTATGGCAGCTTTTTGTGTATTCATATGAGTTAATCTCAGCCAATATTTAATGCATTTTAAGATGAGAGAGAGAGAGAGAGAGAGAGAGAGAGCGTGTGTGTGTGTGTGTGTGGAGGTACGTGAGAGAGTGTGTGTGTTTAACAGAGAGAGTTGAGAGCGTTTGTACACACACATGCACACACGCACGCACGCACGCACACACACACAAAGAAAAAGAAGAAGAACGAATAAGACTGTGTACGTATGCTCACAAGATGTTTCAACAGGGGGCAATAAAGCCGTCATGGCTCTTGAGTGATGATTCCTGCTGAACAACAAAAACCGAAAACACCGGGATGGAGGAGGGGGTGCCAAAACTTACATGTAAGGAAAAAAATCATAATTTTCCTCTCCATCAGAAACGATTACATCTTTAGTAGGCCCACATCGATCAGCATTGCAATAATTTACTATCGTAATATAGATCTGTCAAAGTTTCAAACTTTCCCTGTCTCCATCACGAGTTTCTAGTTTCGATACATCGTAACTAAATCGTACTAAACACGATAATCACTCAGAGCAAGCCCGGTTCTTTCGACACGATTATGATCGCTTATCGAACGTGTTCTACCACTCCGACCATTTCAGCCATGTTTCTCCGTGACTTGATTTGAGGGGTCCATGTCATTGCGTCGACAGCTCATTGCGTCGACAGCAAACAAATAATAAAGAACGGGGGGGAAAAACTAGTGCACATACGATGCAAGGTTTACGCGTTAAAAGTGTGTGTGTGTGTGTGTGGGTGTGCGTCTCTGTCTCTCTATCTGTCTGTCTCTGTCTCTCTCTCTCTCTCCCTCCCTCCCTCCCTCCCCTCTCTCTCTCTCTCCTCTCTTTCGTGTGTACGTGTGTGTGTGTGTGTGACCGTGCCGATATTGTAATTGTATTCTGAAAAATGTTTTACCGATCCTAAAATGTGTATGAGCTGTCGACGCAATGAGCTGTCGACTTTACGGGTATCTCCCGATTTGAGCTCTATCACTACTTCACCTCACTGACTGTGATATGTATTCAGCGTCGGTACGAATGCCAAAACTCCATGATTTGAATCCTTGAACATGTACGCCCATTGTGAAAAACTGCAAATGTATCTCTCTCAAAACATGCCGAATTTTGCCTCTCGCTGCTGAACCTCGGAAAAATCGGAAAATCGCGCATGCGTAGTGGGAGTTGAATCTAATGGTGACAGAAACGAAAGTAGATCTGTTAATTTAAATGATTGATCGTGAACATAATGCACTCAGTGGTGATGCCTTAGCACTAATGATTCTCTGAATAAAAATTTGGGGCCT
>NC_134886.1:42042248-42057248 GCF_041734735.1 Babylonia areolata
CACCCTTTCTTCCAACTTTGACTGGAAAATCAAACTGAGCGCTCAGGCTAGCCTTTCGAACGAGACAATGTATCACAATCCCATGCGCAGCACACACTTGGCGCAATGAAAAAAAAATCCATGGCAATATAAGCCCTGTCTTCTGGCAAAATTATGTATACAAAATCTATTCTGACAGAAACACAAATATATATCATATGTATGCACTCAAGACCTAAGCATGGTGGGTTATGCTGGTAGTCAGGCAACTGATCTATGTATATGATTTTCGCCGAACATGTGATGTTTCCTTGAGAAACTGAAATTTCCTTCACTCTCTCACCCACCCACACACCCTTCCTGACTTCCTCCACCAACCTAAGACACACACACACACACACACACACACACACACAAATAATGAATTGTTATCAGTATAAGCATTAAAAGCATTCCAGTCAGAGCCAATGACCACATGACTGCCCATTACAGGAAAGATCTGAAGTCACCTTGTGCGGTTGTCAAGTTAACGAGATCTGATACAGATAATCATTTGCAAGTAATCAAACTTGAGATTCTCATACACCAGTATCACTTCAATGTTAGCAACATGTAACCACTGACCTTTCAAATCGGGCTATAGAAACTGTCTTTGGGGTTTCTGATAAAGTATAACTATGCACCCCAGATGCTTTCAAAATGGAAAAAAGATGCACTACATGATTATTGAACTGGTTTCTTGGACGTTCTATAAAATAAAATAAAAAACAGAAAAATAAAATCCAGAACAAACGCATAAAAAGAGTGAAAATCATGCACTGCTGACGCTTATGTCATCTGCTACGAAGAAGAGTTCTTTCCCTTTCTTTCTCGCACTTCGATGGCTCTGATGACCAGAAGGTATGCCTGCACTTGAATGTGTGTAGCAATGCAGACTTGATCAGAATGTGCAGCATTAGAGTGATCCTCTGAATGTAGCTGAGGACCTCAAAGAATGATGGTGGAAAAGAGGTCTGGGTTTTGTTTTTGTCCTAGCGCTGTATTTCAAAACAATCTGAATGGTTTGAAAGCAGATTTCAATGTCAACAATGCACTTTTAAAAGCATATTCATACAATTTATGTAATATAAACACCTGAAGAAATTGAGGCAGCAGTGATTTCAGATTCAAATTGTATTGGGATGATCACAGGATTCTTTTATTATTTTTTTTATTTGATGATTGATGTGGATCTTTTCCGGCACCTACCCTCGGTCTGTGGCCAAACTCTAAATGCTTCACAAAAATGAAATTATTTTTTGCATAACAGGCTGTCTAACTGAGTAGAGCTGACTAAGAGCTACCTTTAGGCTCTCATCATTCGTTTCTTGTGTCATTCAATCAGGCTTCAGTCACACACACACACACACACACACACACACACACACAGAGTCACACACATACACACACAGAGTGACACGCACACACACACTAACACACACACAACCACACACATATTTATCTCAGAGAGTGCATTTAGGACAGAATCATTGTTCACACCTTCATCATGGTGCCAGCAAAAGTTTATTGCATGACATGATATTCATCAAACTCATCACCAAGCAAATAAATGTTCCCACTTTTTTCACCAAACACACAGTTTCAGTGTCCATTCCACTGTTGTCTGTACATGCAAGCTGCAGGGACAGGTGAACATGTGTAAAATTCACAGTGCAAAATATAAGTAATCACCACAGAGAGAAAAATGAACTGTTCAGTGTCCTTTAGTTCTGTTTCACAGTTGCACTAACAAGGAACATACAATATATATATATATATGATGATAGACACACAATCACTCAATGTTCATGCAGGCACACACACACACTATTCTATTCTATTCATACATACACACAGAGTGACACTCACTCACACTCATCAACACAAACAGATGCTCAAACACACACACACACACATACACACACATACACACACAAACACTTAAAAACACTCACACACACACACACACACACTCACACACACACACACACACACACACACACACACACTCACACACACACACACACACACACACAAACACACACACTACACAGGCAGCGTTTTGGACACGGTTTTGGAGGCAACGGCATAGAAAATGTTGGAGAAGAACTTGAGTCCTGTCTGACCTCCTGGAATGTAGCTGATTATGTACCTGCAACAACAGTAACAACACACACACACACACACACACACACACACACACACACAGAGTGTTAATGCACACATACAGATACACACTCACACAGTGACACACACATGCGCACACACAAACTGCAACTCACAGTATCATTTCTTGTTAGAGCCTGTATCTGTTATCTTAAGCATGGCATTTAGTTAGCGTTCAAAGGTTAACTCAAACTCGCAATTCTTCAATCACCGATATGTGTGACGGGACATTAAAAAAAATTCCTCAAACTCGCAATATTTAATGATGAGACCATTCCGCCTGTGTCAAGTGAGAGGGAGGGGAGGGAGGGGGGAGGGAGGAGAGGGGGGGCGGCAGCAGTGCTAGTGGATTGAAAGGAGGGGCTGGGGTTGCAATACAACATATGACAATGATACAATATTGATATCAACTGGGGTGGTGGAACGTTGGGGTAGTGTGAGAGGGCTACACTTACACAAAGTTTTTAGACAGTGAAACTGAAAGGGTGGGAAAGAAAAAAAACAAAAACAAAACAAAACAAAACAAAAAAACAAAAACGAAACAAAAAACAAAAATACAGAGGTTGAGGCTGAGAGAATGTGCATCTGTTCCAGTCTGTGTCTGTGTAGTCTCTGGGTCTGCCTGTGTTGCTACAAGAGAAAGGGAAACTGAGTGTACTAAAAGTGTGTGTCTCTACGCCAGTGAGTGAGTACACACACACACACACACACACACATATATATATATATCAACATACACATTTATGCATATGTGCATGTGTGTGCGCATGTATCTGAATTAGTGTGTACAAATTACAACTGCATTTCAGTCTTTCCACATACTTGTGAAACAGGCTAACACTTGAGCATATGCACTTTTTTATACATAAAATATTCCATCCTTCCTGATGACTATATTTCTAAAACAACAACAACTAAAGAAAAAAACAAGAAGAAAAACTTACCAGACAAGAGCAACAATTTGTCCCAATGCGCATATCACTGTGAAGACCGTACTGTGAACCTGAGGGTGAACAAGATGAATAAAGAAACAGAACCTGGTAATAATCGCATTTTCATTCAAATAACATTCTGAATCACATCCTTATCTTGTGGGGGGTTTTTTTCCCTTTGAGTCAAGAGTTATGTAATGTGGTTATATCAGCTCTTATACCTCTCCACAAACTTTCTTTCTATATCTTTTTTTAAAATAAAGAATATATTTATGTATTAACAAAAACAGCTGTATCCTAAACATCTGTTCAATATGGATAGAGCATATCATGATGCCTTGTCCCTTCTTCTCTCCTCCTCCACTTCTTCCTCCTATCTTTTGATCAGCACAATTTTATTTAAGTTCATCATTATTCATTCAACAGGAGCAAAAACAACACCTTTATAAACACATCATTTTCAAAAAGGTTTTTTTTTTTTATAACTTTTTATTTAGCTCAAACCAGTTCCTAACTTAAGCTGGTGTACTGGGCTGAAATGAGAAGAATGTGACCACCCAATGAAACTGTCATTCACTGGCCACATTATTACATTGACAGCAACAAAAACTGAGCACAACACTGTGCCATCTCAAACTAAAATACATGTGCAGTAATTTACCTTCAATCTTCATCAGTTCAGCCTTTTATAAAAACTCTATGGCTCTTGGCTCATGTCAAAAGAAACCAGGGCATCAAAAATGAACATCAGGAAAGAAAATACTCCAATAAAATTACACAGTGTGGTTGCATCAGGGAAACCCAAGCTTGAAAAAACCCACCCTGTCCAACTGTCTGGGACAATTAAAACTTCCGACAGATGAGTAAAATTCTATGCTCTGTCCACTTGTCCCCAGGCCAACCAATTCCTGACTTATCAGAGGAATGGTGACTGAGCAATAAGCTTAAGTGCAGACTGATCACACTTACATCCTTCCCTTTTCACCCAGGCAAGGTCTTCTTCTTCTTCTGCGTTCACTCGTATGCACACGAGTGGGCTTTTACGTGTATGACCGTTTCTACCCCGCCATGTAGGCAGCCATACTCCGTTTTCGGAGGTGTGCATGCTGGGTATGTTCTTGTTTCCATAACCCACCGAACGCTGACATGGATTACAGGATCTTTAATGTGTGTATTTGATCTTCTGCTTGCATTTACACACAAAGGGGGTTCAGGCACTAGCAGGTCTGCACATATGTTGACCTGGGAGATTGTAAAAATCTCCACCCTTTACCCACCAGGCGCTGTCACCGTGATTCGAACCCGGAACCCTCAGATTGAAAGTCCAACGCTTTAACCATTTGGCTATTGTGCCCGTCACCCAGGCAAGGTGTGTTTTAGGGAAAAAAAACAAAAAACAACAGTTTAGCACTGAAATGATAGATCTGACTCACAAATTCTCTGTGGGACTGCTTATTTCTTCTTTAATTAATGTCGTAACGAAACAGTTACATCCTATTTTCCTGTAATATGTATACAACTCATATCATGAATCATGTCCTGCTGACATCTCATTGCTCTACTGATATATAATTTCACTGAATGTCTCTTTGGTGAGGGATGGCAAGTAGATATTAAGTGAACAACTACAAGTTGAGCTGTTCTATTTTTATCTGCTTGTATCCAGGACAACTAAAAGTTTTCAAGCCCTGGAGACACAAACAAGGTGAAGAAAAAGCAAAGCATGTGTGACTTACCCACATAGAGAAATAGATGGTGGCAAACATAGTCCCGAAGTAAACAGATGTGAAGGGGAGGCGAGTCATAGAGAACAAGTGTTTCACATGATTGTAGGGGCCCCAGAGAAATGAGAAACTGAAAGAAAAAAAATCTTTAAGGAAAACAAAGAAAAAAAAAAGTAAAATGTCAATGACTGCATAGGAAAGTGTCTCACACATAATAATCTGTAGCATTCTTGTAAAAATGTATGGAATAAAAACCTTTTTTACACTAGTAATGCCTGTGTGTGAGTGTGTGTTTGTGTGTGTACTTACACATACATGAACATTTATACATGTGTGTGTGTGTGTGTGTGTGTGTGTGTGCACACACACATATGTTTAATACATATGAATTTCTAAAATTATGCTTTATTCTCAAGATGTCTTTATTCAGTATATATATCTACAGATATACTATTTTCATTTTTACTTTACCATCCATAGTCAACTCTTTCTCTCTCTTTTTCTGGATGTTATTTATAAATGGATTTTTTCAATCTTTTTATTTTTGTTTGGAGATAGCAATGTCATCAGCAGTTTCCTTGTTTTGGTGTCCTTCACCACATGACAAAACACACACATATTACAAATAATCTTTTTCCCCCTCTCTTAATCCCTCCTTTGCACATAATGAAGTGTACCAAAAATACATGCGTGCACACCTACAGACAACTGGTGAACATTTTCAATGCAGCAAAAAAAACAACAAAAAAAAACAAAAAAACTTTGATTTTGAAAGATGTAAAGCTCACCTTGATATCACGAACAGACTTCCCAGTGTATAAAGCAAAGCAAACTTCCGGGCCTTTAGCAACAGCATGGGCAGATACAAAGATGCCTGCAATTAATTAATAATATTCATAAATATTAATTTAATAATCTCACTGAAACAAAGATAGAGTTAAATGACTGTACTTTCTAAAAGTAACCTGAGTGTCATGATTAACTTCTCAAACTGAAACAGTGAAAGACTAAGGTTTACTTATGCTTCATTTGCCATTTGACTTTACAGTATATAAATATGTTAATGTGTCCTTCTAGTGCATGCTTTAAATACTTGATAACTTGATCAGATTAAGAATATTAGCATTACTGCATAAATATTACTAGTCATGTCATGGCACAAACATGAGCATCATACACCAATCAAAATTCAAAGAATGATGCTATTCCCCAAACGGTCAGGTCAGCAGTTGAAATGAATGCCTATTCAGCCAACAGTCAGGAAAAAGTGCATTAAGAATATGATTGCTTGATCCACCAATTGTTCACAGTAGCCACAGGTTTTACAATCATGTGTAGAATATATCTGACATGTTTCTTCACAAACAGCTTTCAAAACAGAAGCTGGGAAAACTGGCTACTTCAAAAAGCTCCATAGTACAATGCTTTCAATCAGAACACTGAAGATGGAATGAATGCAAAAACCCACAAATATTTTTACAAGAAACTTTTATCAGCTTAGAGAGCTGTCAGGGGAACAGTGTTTTCTGGAAGATGTTGACCTGACCACAGGAGGAATAACCAATGTTTTCATGGAAACCATTTGCTATGTTCTCCCCAGTGGAGTCAATTACTAAATATGCATGCATGCATGCCCACACACACACTGCTAACATATACAATGGATAAACAACTGGTCATCCTCCCCATTCTCAACATACATGTTGGTCTATGAGCCTGAGGAAGCTAGGTTTCCTGTCATTCGTGTCAAACAAGGTTATGACTCGAATACGCAATGTTTTCATGGAAACCATAAGCTATGTTCTCCCCAGTGGAGTCAATTACTTATAGTAAAGTTATACACATGCATGCATGCATGCCCACACACAAATTGCTAACATATACAATAGATAAACAAAACAAAACATTAATCATTTATGTAGGTTTTAAGTTTGCTTTTATTGTTTTAAGAATAAAAACAAATTTACCATCTGTGTTGCTTTTTTTTCAAATAAGGATTAAAAATATTTTTACATTTTATCATCCATCTAAAATCTCAAAGTTGAACTTACAGACATGAAATTATAAAAAAAAAAATAAAAAAAAAGCACTGTCACACGCATACTTTAACATATTGCTGCCAAAATCCCAATACACACATTTGCAGTGAGGCACACAGATAATACACACACAAATATATACAAGCAGTGTCAAGGATTGAAATACTCAGCACTGTCAGTGTCATCAGACTACTCAGTCTATAAGCACAATTAACAGTGTGAAGAAGTCACGCATGTTCATGCTCAGAAATACATGTATCATATGTCACTGGTTTAATCAGACTGTATGAATGCTGAAGTTTGTTACAATGCGTTACTATGGGGTTTTTTGTTGTTTTTCCACTCACAAGGCTGAAGCAAAATGTTCCCATAAGAAGACACATGACGAAGCCAAGGATCCTTTGTTTCTTGGTCTGCAACAAAACGTTTTGATTTATTTTTAAATTAACCATCTGTGTGGGTCCAAGGTTACCAATATATACCAACCTACCTGTGTCAGTTGATGCTTGCATATATTATATATGAATTTGTATATATTATCAAATTCAATGACCGAACACTTTATTACTTTATTAAGATATAAAATCACAAACCAACACATTCCACAGGATTGCTTCAGTGTATACTATAATGATGTAGTGATGTAGTATTACTGTATTTGACGTTAACCTTTCTTTAAACAGATGTAATGCCCCATGGATGATAATGTGTAGAATGTTCTGAACACTCACAAAAGTCACATGATAAAAAATGTGTGTTGAAATGTAAATAAAAGTGTCACAAACCAACTCAGTTAATATGATTATTTGAAGGACATAAGTTACATGTTTTCCATCATAACAGAAAACTGCTCAGTTTCTATATAATAAAAACGATCATCCGACCACATAGTGCAGAAATCAGTGATGCATTGACGAGTGACTGACCAGACTCGGTAGTAAAGGGTCCTTCTGGGCATCAGAAAACCATCCATTGGCAACTTCGTTCACTGTTTTATCATCTGCGTCATCACCATCTTTCTGGAACCAACCAGAAAAGTATGACTTCCCTTCCGACTGTCCATTTGTGTTGCTTTTCTGAGATCTGGACAAGTAGTCCTTCAAGCTCTGATTCAAGTCGGCCATCTTGTGTTGTTGTCAACTTGCCGTTCTCGAATAGATCGAAATCAATTGTACCGTTTAGAAATTAGTCCATATGTGAATAATCTGTGTCCAGGAAAGCATTTTACCTTTGCCACAATCCAAATTAAATTTTGCCATGGAACCACGAGGTTCAGCAACATTCCCCAGAAGAAGAATAAATGTTGGAAACAGAGACACGAAAAAAGGAAAAAGAACTGAGTAGCAAGCCAAGTGAAAGGAAAGGTCAAACCGCACACCGAATCGCTGGCCGGTAGATCGCCCGCAAGATTCGTAATGAGGCGTTACAGGAACACATCAAGCGTCTCTGACATGACTAATCAGTTTAAATGGTCCAAGCTCTCACAGCAGCGACGGCAAACGTCAAGACTGGCCATGCTGTACAAACTGAAGTTACGGTGCAGCACGACAAAGTCACCATGCTGAACTTTAGGTAGAAACTCATCTCATCTTCACCCCCCCCACACACACACACACACACACACCCTCACACACACACACACACACACACACACACACTCACCGACACACACACACACACACACACACACACACACACACACACACACACACACACACACACACACACACCGGCACACACACACAGCGGACACGAGGTCTCGCCTACTTGTGACAGTCAATTCCCAGTCTTCGAATCATCGGCCAGATGGCACTGGCAACACAATAATCCAAAGGCCGAGTTCTCTGTTGCCACAAAATTATTTCCAACCAGAACTGGCAAAATACGTATATGAATGCTTTAAAGTTCGCAGTCCATAACTATGTCTTATGGAATATCCTGCATGTGCTCACAACTTATTGCTTTTACTTTTTGTTTGCTTGTTGTGTTTAGTTTATAGTGTCCATAATTCCTATGATAGTTTTACGACAATTAAATGAGTTCTGAGTTCTGAGTTCTGAGTTCACACACACACTTCTACGACAACGACGAGCTCACCCAGAAAAGCTGTTCCTGATGGATGCAGTACAGACAAGCAGGATTTCTCCAGACAAGCAGGATTAGCCTTGCTTCTTTGGATTGTCCGAACGCAGTGGCGGCGGCCTCCTTGAGAAACTCAGGGAACTGAACTTGGTTAAACTGAGGATTTCTCCCGGTAGCCTAGGGTGTCAGTGCCTGCCAGATTATTTTTACAGTGACTCGGTCCCGCACCCCCCCACCCCCCCCCTTTATGATGTGTATGTGTATATAATATATATATATATATCTATATATATATCTATATCTATCTATCTATCTATCTATCTATCTATCTAGGGGGTCTCTCTGCCTTGCTTGATGCTGATCGGACGTGTGTGTTTCTGCTGTCCAGTGCAAACAGAAATTTCAGTGGTATAGCGATGTCGGACTGTGTTGAAACTTTGCAATAATATGCCTGAAGGTATGTGGATCACGACTGTGTTTTGATTTACATAAGATTGGTCCTGGTGAACCGTATAATTACTTTTGAAAATTAACACTTGACAAAGAAGGACAAAGTTCATGTGAAGTTAATTCAGATGCTAAACCGACTTTACTAACCAGTGTGCACGTGAACTGTGCGTCATGCACGCACTACGTGAAATATTTTTGCCCCAAAGTGGAAGGGCAAGATTCGTGAACATGAAACAGGCACATGGCATTAAACTTTCATGGCCGTTAACCTTTACCCGCACGGTGTTACTCTGTACGCTGTTCTTCGTTACATGTGCCTTAAATGAAAATCAAACGGCAAGCACCTGTGTTGATGTGTTCA
This sequence comes from Babylonia areolata, assembly GCF_041734735.1. Lineage (NCBI taxonomy): Eukaryota > Metazoa > Mollusca > Gastropoda > Neogastropoda > Buccinidae > Babylonia > Babylonia areolata. Next base: position 42,052,021 of record NC_134886.1, read on the forward strand.
GTGAACATCGTAAAAACATCTACGGTCTCTCTCCCTCACTGGAAGATGCTGTTTCTCACGTCAGACGATGTTTTGTCATGTGGGCTGTTGTCATCAGGTTCCACAATCTTGTGACTTTGACATTCAGCAATCCGACACGTCATATCATAAAGTTGAGGTATAACACTGTACATCTCAGTTGCTGCTTTGCAAGTGTGTCGGCAGTATTCATCACCTGGCTGCTGCTGGCTTGTGGGGATGTGGAAGCAAACCCTGGACCAACTTGGCAGAACGATCAGAGATACCAGCTTGAGCAACACATTGACTACAATCAAAATCCTGATCATCTTCATGGTGATCCAAGAACTTCAACGCATGGTTGGTGTAGCAGTGCTCAAACCCTTGACCCAAGCTCTTCAGTGCAGAGAAGAATGCTGTCTCTAGCAGGCTATCCTCACCAAGTCGACAGTTTTCCTCACAACTCAAGCTCCTGCCCTGCTGCACTATCTTTAGCTGAAACAGTGCACAAACTGCAATCGTGGTGTCATTCCCTTCAAGAGCAGAATCACCAACTGAAACACGACATGGGAACTGTTGCAAACAAACACCACATTTTGGAGCAAGAATGTGACAACCTGCGCCAGTGGAAGGACTACTTCCTCGATGTGAGCAAGAAAATGGACATCCAAATGGACAAATTAGAATCGTTCTCGAGGCGCAACAACATACGGTTCTTCAATGTGCCCGAAAGCTTCGAGGAGGACAATAATCAGTGTGTCAGTTTGGTGGTGCAGTTGCTGAACCGCTTCTACCCAGACAAGAAACGCTGGACAGAAGACGACGTGGAGCGTGCCCATCGCACTGGACCGAAGAGCCAGGACAGCAATCGTCCCCGCCCCATCATCGCTCGCTTACATCGCTGGTGCGACAAGTTGTCCATCTTACAATCCAACGAAAGCAGACGAGAGATGGCAAACACGCTGAATGTCAGGGTTGCTTCCGATCTGACTCAACGCCAGAATCAAATTCTTAGGGAGGAAAGAGAAGCTGGGAAGAAGGCGTACTTCTGGAAAGGTCGGCTGTACTACAACAAGTACAACAACAACAACCGATCACCCCATCGACGCAATCTCCACAGAGACCACAGAGAAAGACCCACACATGTACGTCCTGGTAGACATATGACCAGGAACTCAACTCCTGATGACCTCACGCAGACGACAGCAGACGAACGACGGGATGCTGCAAACAACAGTTCTCCCCGTGAAATCCCACCTCACTACTTTCCTCAAAACCATGAAACAATGGAACAAAATGTCACGAACGGTAACCCTCCCTCGATGTTTGACATGCACGCCTTCCCAACACTCCCAGGTCGGAAACGGCTGGAGGACAGGCACAGGGATCCTCCACCTGCCTCCCTCGCCGCTCCCACAGGCATCACAACATCTTGGAGAGGAAAGCCCTCCTACCAGCAGCAGGTCGACACTCATCATGCTGCTGATCGTCACACCGACCAGACACAGCGTACTGTGGATGACACAGACAGAAACGATTTTCTGTCTTCCAATGTGGTGCACTTACCACCTCCCCCAGCCAGCCCTCGACCTCGGCGTCCACCTCAGCAGAGAACGAGGAAACTGATTGACCAGTGGAGTGTGAGGCTTGTGGATGAACCCGAAAATACCAGTGACACAAGTACTGCGGCTCACTTTGTCTCTGCCGCCCATGATGGCTGTCAGACTCGCACTGCTGATAACTTTGGGCAGCCCCTCCGTGTTGTCCCCTCCCAGAGTCCCAGTGACCATCCCAGCCCCAACCCTGGAATGCCCTCCACAATCCCTGCCTCTTTGAATGCTGTAAGAGACATGGCGAACCCCAACAGTACCCCCCTGCCTCGTGACGGTAATGGTGCAGTTGCAGACTGTTCATCTCCTTCGCAACTCACTCCAGCAATGTCACCCCGCAGTGAAGCTGGTAGCAGCCAAACATTTGTGAAGCAACCGGTGGAAGCTCAGCCAGTGCACGCAGACATTGAAAACCAGTCCCCCGTTCTCTCACGAGCGAATATCCATGAAAGTGGTAAAGCAGCTGAAGGCCAGCTAGATATAGGATCCACAGAACAGGACTGCTCATTGATAAGCGAGACCCCCAGACACCGAGGATGTGAAACCCGGAGCAGAACAAGATCCAGACAGGCCCAGGTGACGGACAGCTTTCCGCGCATCGGTGTGAGTGCGTCACGACCCCCAGGTCCACAAGAACAGTCCTCAGGATAGGGATACGGCCCTGCCCGTGTCATTGGTCCCATGGAAAACTGTCCTGTTGATTCCGAACATACATGTTTAGGGCGTATTTCATTCCTAACATATAACATTGAGGGTGTTGCTAACATTCATCAACCAGAAATAAGACTATTTTTGTCCAAGTATGATATCATTTTATTGACAGAAACGTTTTCATCTAATTTTCCATCAGATCTTTTTCCATCATATAAAACATTCATTTCACCAGGTATCAGATTATCTGACGCTACAACCTCACGTCTGTCCGGCGGTGTAGCCTTACTAATACGGCAGTCATTTGTTTCTTGTGTCAAACACATTCATGTAGAATACGATAACTGCATTGTCCTAAAGATTTCTGGCAAGTTGACAGGTTTATCATCAGATTGTATGCTGATAGGACTGTATTTACCTCCGTCAGACAGCATTTATTATTCGGAATCAGAAATTGATAATGGGGTTTACATGTTAGAGCACTGTATTTTAGATATATTTGAGGAACACGGAGAGGTCCCAATAATTGTATTTGGTGATCTGAATGCGAGGACAGGAACCAGAAATAGCAGAGACGCCTTGCTGCCGGACACTTTGATGATGGACGACGAAGAACCAGAGGAGTACTTACGTCACTCGAAAGACAGTGTTGTTAATGGTTTTGGACGTTATCTTTTGAATGTTTGTGAACAGTTCTCGTTATTAATTTTGAATGGCTTTTTGCCAGGGGATGAGTCTGGTGAATTTACTTACATTGCGCATAATGGGGCTAGCGTTATTGACTATTTTTTGGTATCTAAATGTTTCATTGAAAGTGCATTAAGACTACAAGTAATCCATAAGATAGAATCAAAACACATGCCTGTAGAAATGTTTCTCAAAATCAATCAGATACAAGCACAACATATAAATACATTAGGAAAAACTGTAATCCAAAAATACATCTGGAACCAAGATAAAACTGACGAATATACTGATGCACTTGCATCCCCTGAAGTTTTAGATTTCTTCAACACAGCCACCAATTTAATTGATTCTGACATTGAGGCAGCTTTAATAACATTTAATAAAGGTATTTTTCTTGCTGGTAAGTGCATGAAAAGAAACTTTAAAACTGGTATGGTAAAGAACAGTCCGTGGTTTGACGAAGAATGTAGAAAAACCAGGGCAAAGGTACGCCAGGCTTTAAAGAAACATGCAGCTTGTAAAGTTGAAAATAAAGATGAAAAAGATTTACTTAGAACAGTATATACAATTGAACGAAGAGAGTATAAAAAGCTCCTGAAAAAGAAAAGCTCAGATTATAAAAAGCACATTCTAGAAATTCTAGAGAGTTGTGGAAAAGATCAGAAAAAGTTCTGGGGTACGATCAAATCTGCAACATATAGTAGAACACTACCTAGTCGTATTTCAAGCGATGAATGGTTTAGACATTTTAAGTCAGTATTTGGATGTGACGTATTGGAGGATGATATAGTGATTAATGTCGAAAACACAACAAACGAAGCTGATTTTGACGAAACTTTGCAAAGTTCTAGCATGTATAACAGTATTTTAGATGCCACCATAACCGAAACAGAAGTTATTGGAGCAATAAAAGCTCTGAAATTAGGAAAAGCTGCCGGTCCTGATGGGATTAGTGGCGAATTTTATAAGTATGGTTCACCAATTGTAGTAACATTTTTTACACAATTATTCAATAAATTATTCGACTCTGGAACATTCCCAATGACTTGGTCTGAAGCAGTTATACACCCACTACATAAGAAAGGTGATACTAATTATCCGGACAATTACAGAGGGATATCTTTGCTTAACGTATCTGGTAAATTATATACTTTCATTCTAAACAAGCGCCTAACTGCATGGGTTGAAGAAAATTCTGTATTGAATGAGTCACAAGCGGGGTTTCGAAAAGGTTACAGTACTGTTGACCACATTTTTACATTACTTGCCTTAGTACAAAAGCAACTGTCGAGCCATTCTAAATTATATGCCGCCTTTATTGATTTCAAAAAGGCATTTGATTTCGTTGATAGGAATCATCTCTGGCTAGTGTTACGAAAAAACGGTATTCATGGGAAAATGTACAGAGCGATAAAGAGTATGTATGCGGTTGTGAAAGCGAGAGTGCGAGTGAATAACGATATGACTGAACCGTTTCTGTGCCCGAGAGGCTTAAAGCAAGGTGACAATTGCAGTCCAATTTTATTTTTGTTTCTAATAAATGAACTAGCTGATGAAGTCATGCAACAAGGTAGACATGGTATAACACTTTCTCCTGATATTATTCAAATCCTCATTCTTCTTTTTGCAGATGATGTTATTCTGTTTTCTGATACAGTAGTAGGTCTTCAGTGTCAGTTAAATGTACTTAGTAATACTGCCGAGACTCTGAACCTTACAGTAAACGTTGAAAAGTCGAAAATTGTAGTATTTAGGAAAGGAGGACATATTGCATCAAGAGAGAAATGGTTCTATAATTGCGAAAAACTGGAAGTTGTGAACACTTACAAATATTTAGGCGTAGTTTTTTCCACTGGTTTGACATTTTCATATGCACTTGAGGAAATGTCTTTGAAAGCAAAAAAGGGTGTGTATGGAATCCTTAAATTCTTGTGGACGTTAGGGGAAAATTGTCCGAAAATCTTCTTCAAATTATTTGATTGTCAAATTCAACCAATGTTAACCTATGGGTCAGAAGTCTGGGGATTAATGGCAGACCATACTGTCATTGAAAGAGTACACTTATTCGCTATCAAACGTCTGCTAAATATCAGTGTGAAAACACCAAGCACTTTAATTTACTGTGAAACGGGTAGATATCCTTTATATATCCAGACCTACACTAATTGTATTAGATATTGGTTAAATGTTACTAGGATGCATGAAACTCGCATTCCATTTAAAGCATATAGAATGTTGTATGGTCTCCATTGTAGGGATAAATACAACTGGGCATCACGAATT
>NC_134886.1:42062248-42157248 GCF_041734735.1 Babylonia areolata
GCCAGTCTGCATGTTTTACCTTTATTTGCTTATTTATCATCATTGTTGTCTTTTTTATTTATTTATTGATCTATTTATTTATTTATTTATTATTATTATTATTACTTTTTTTAAAAATATTATTCATTTATCTATTTATTTATTTATTCATGTACGCTTATAGTTGACTTCATCAAGTTTTTGTGCCTTATACATATTATTATTAGTTGTAGTAGTTCTTTTTTTTATGTATTTATCTATTATTTATTTACCCTTTTTTTCTCAAGGCCTGACTAAGCGCGTTGGGTTACGCTGCTGGTCAGGCATCTGCTTGGCAGATGTGATGTAGCGTATATGGATTTGTCCGAACGCAGCCAGTGACGCCTCCTTGAGCTACTGAAACTGAAACTCTGTGTGTGTGGTGGGTTTTTGTTGTTGTTGTTTTTTGGTTGTTTTTGTTTTTGTTTGTTTGTTTGTTTGTTTTGTTTGGTTGGTTTTTTTTTTGTTGTTTTGGTTTTTTTGTGGATTTTTGCAATAAAGAAAATAGACAATGTACTGATACCTGTATGGAGAGGGTCATTTTCCTGTTGTTAATCAATCCTATTTATTTATCATTTTTTGTGCTGCTGGCAAATCTATGCAATAGCCCCATCATCGGTATATTAGTGCAGATTTTACAGCAACACAGGTTATAGTGATGAGAGTTATGGCCTTTTTTTTCATTTTTATGTATACATAAAGAAAATGAAACTGCTTATGACAGGGTATGCATGTGAGTTTTTTGTATTGTTTTTGGGTTGTGTGTGGGGTGTTTGTGGGTGGGTGTTGATGTGTGGGTGTGGATCGTTGAAACATTTTGAAAAGCTTAATGAAGGACATGGAAAATGCAACAATTAATATGCATGCAGTGTTTCGGTGTTGTTTTATTATTATTACTATTATTATTGTTGTTTTTTGACATGAAGAAAAAAAGTTTTGTGACGACTGTGTGAATTAAAATGGAGTTATTTTTCTATTGCACTGTTAGTTTTTGTTTTTGAAAACAGCCCTGTTAAGCCTTTGAGTGGTTGACATAATAAACAACTTGTGCTCCTGGTAAATCGATGCAATGGCCTAACATTGGTACACCACTGCCGAATTTTGCAGCAACACAGCTTATTGTAATGTGAGAATGAAATCTTTTTCTTATTATTTTATTTTAGTTTAGTTTAGTTTGTTTGTTGTTGTTGTTGTTGTTGTTTACTTTATCATGAAGGAAATGAATTTGGTGATGACTGGGTATGCAGTATGCATTTTTTAAATGAATATGAAAAATTCTCAAACATGTATGTATATCTATGTAAACATCTATATCTATTTATCCTTGTCTCTCTCTTTCTCTATGTGTGTGAGTGTGTGTGTGTGTGTGTGATTGAGTTTGAAAGAAAAGAACCTAAGAGTGTGTGCTTTTCTTTCTTTCTTTCTTTCTTTCTTTCTTTTCTTTTTTTCTCTTTTACTATCAAGGAAATCAACACACCATTGATCGCTGTGCGTATCATGGTTATTTTTTGGTGGTGGTGGTGGTTTGAAAGTAAAGAAAATGACATCATTGACTCGATGCCCTTTGTTCTCTTTTTCTGAAGCAGCAACACAGCCATTTATTTTTTCAACACTGGAGAATAAGACTGTGCTGTTGGAAAATCAATGATTTTCTTTTTGGGAGGGGGGGGGGTTGTTTGTTTGTTTTTTGTTGTTGTTTTTTTTTTTTTACAAAAAATGAATTGAGAAGACAATTGTTACTGAAGATCTGCTGATGAATTTTAATCTAGAAAAAAAATGTAATATATATATATGAAGAAAAGGACATCTGTGATATTCATACACACTTGCATGAAATATTGGGTCAATATAGCTCTAACGTCAATATAAAATCAATGCTGCATTGAACTGTAAAGCACTCAAAGAGTAAAGGAAATTCATCATGAAAACATGAATTTCCACAAGAAAAAATAGAATTCTGTTGCCTTTTTTTCTTCTTCTTTTTCTTCTTCTTTTTTTCACACGGAATAAGATACATATGTATGCTAAAGAGATGGGTAGCAATTTGTGCTTTTTATTTTATTTCGGAAAAAAATGTGCTGTTAGAAAACCCATGCAATGGTCTATCACAGGTATGCCATTGCAGATATTACAGCAATACACCATACATATTGAAATCAAGGGAAATCATGCAGTGTAACATATTGCGTAGTTATTGCCATTACTCAGGCCTATCAGTCATATCAAAGAAATACGATGAATTTCTGGTTTCTGGTTTCCCTGTTTGTCCATATTTGTTTGTTCTGATAGCTATTGCTGGTTTCATGCAAGTGTCATGCCTGTCATCTCTTTCAGCACCTACTTCTAAAGACAGATATATATAACTATATCCTCCACCCTCCTACACACACACACACTGACACACACACACACACATACACACACACACACACACACACACACACTTACACTTACATACTGTTACACACATGCACATACACACACACGTGAGCGCGCACACACGCGCACACACACACCCCTGTGATACAATAGTGCACAAATACATACCCACATATTATCCAGTGGTGTAGATTGCGACAGTGACAGTGACACTGGCACAGTCACACACACACACACACACACACACACACACACATGTGCCCACAAGCTGTAAACGCCGCAGAAACTGAACAAGTGGTGCGTGCACACACCACCAACCCCAGCGGCAGCACACACATTGAGATGAATGGACACTGATATGCACGTTACATGGGTGCCAAATGTACAGTCAAGCATACATATTCATGCACTGACATACTCACGCACAGAGTACCGTGCAGTCGTGAGTGTCTGTTTCAGTGCTGGAGAAACAGTCCATCACTTGTTTTTAATTGATCTTTTCCTTTATTTGCTAAATGGCTAATAAATTTGGCAGAGCAATTCATCAGCAATCAGACGGGCGCAATAGCCAAGTGGTTAAAGCGTTGGACTTTCAATCTGCAGAGGGTCCCAGGTTTGAATCTCTGTAACGGCCCCTTGTGGGTAAAGAGTGGAGATTTTTCAATCTCCCAGGTCAACATATGTGCAGACCTGCTTGTGCCTGGACCCCCTTTGTGTGTATATGCTAGCAGAAGATCAAATACGCACGTTAAAGTTCCTGAAATTCATGGAAACAAGAACATACCCAGCATGCGCACCCCCCAAAACGGAGTATGGTTGCGCACATGGCAGGACAAAAAATAGTGATACACATAAAAGCCCACTTGTGTACATATGAGTGAACATGGGAGTTGCAGCCCATGAATGAAGAAGAAGAAGAATCAGCATTAACTAATCAGACCAATATTGGCATCAATCATCTCCAAGCCAACAATACGCAGACTACTTCTGTTGCTACTAATGCTGCTATCTTCTGCTGCTGCAACTACAGGTACCACGGTACCAAGCATACCATATAAACACTTGACGAGTAAGGCTGGTTCCAGAAGTAGAACTGATTTTAATTATTACAGTATTTGGGTGCACACCTCCATGTTCATACCAGTATGGAGGGAGTGACGTTGAGACCTTGTTCAGTTCAGTTAGTCAAGCAGACATCACTGTATTTGGACAAATCCATATACGCTGCACCACATCTGCCCTGCAGATGTCTTAAATTACCAGCATTGTAACTCACTGACTTAAAAGTATAATTTTCATTTAAAAGTCTGTGAGCGTAACACAATGCGCTTAATTAATCAGACCTGTTTCATGAAACGTGAAGGTTGCCAGGTTCATTATCTCCCTTCAATCATCTGCTTTCTGTCTTTTTGAGATGATATCACCTCCAAAGATATACTGATAACAAAATCAAAAGTAAACATGCTCAGTTTTGAATCACATTATTTTAAAAGATTCAATATCCTGATCGGTTTGACAAAATAGTATTCACAGTCTTTCATCTGACTCAACTGCGATGCTCTTTGGAGCAAATACATGCAGGCGGAAAACATTGACCCAAATGCACAAACATAATTATACACATTCACGCGCGCACACAGACACGGCGTACACAGATCGAGTAACACGCACACATTGACTGGACACACACACACACACACACACACACACACACACACACACACACACACACACACACACACACACACACACACACACACACACATTATAGAAACATCTAAACTTAGACTGCTGACTCAGCCAGGACCAATACAATTCATCCAATCCATCTGTCTCAGAAAATAATACCCAGTCAATATTTTACTAGTGACAAAGGTTTTGAAATTCCATTCATTTTGAACTAAGTCGAAACAAACGTCTAGTACGACCATCTGTCTTTCATCCAGTTTATAACAAAATATTTTACTGTTGTGTCTGGGAAACTACTTCAGCTGGCTAGGTTTTCGACAAATAATATTTATTTTATTCCACCTGTACAATGTTTCATGTACATGGGAACATTACAGAAAGACAATAGCAAACTAAGTCTTATATGGAAGGTTATACGAGAGAGCAAGAGTGGTTTGGGTGAATGAATGCCTCGGTTCACGTAATTTACAACGGGTAAAGCGAGTGGAAAAATACCGAAAGTAGCCAAACCATGCGGTCGTCCAGTGGAAAGATACCGAAAGTGGCTTGTCGCCAGTTTGCGCAGGACCTCATATTGTGCAACTTATCCCGGCTGGACTGAATGAGAACAGGGTCAAGGTTTGAGTCAGTTCAAGATCGACCGAGTGCGAAAAGCCGGATTGTGTGACTCGGCAGTTTAATTCACGCTCCGTCCAAGGGGGAAACAAGTCATTTGTGGACAAGGCCGTCGTGCATCTTGTGTTTTTTCTTCAGTTATTCTGAAAAACTCACCATGTCTTCTCCGCAGTAAGTAGTTTGTTAAAGAATTATTTTAATGCTGGTTGGACGTCTTTCCTCTTTCGTAGCAGACGATAGTTCGACATCGGACCATGCGCGTTCCTCCTGAATGGCCTGTTCATGATTTATTTCGTGCAGTCGAGTGACAGCCTGATGATCCAATGGTCTATCGGACCACGGCCGTGGTGCATTTGTGCTGCTGTGTTCCAAGGGCAAAAGAAAATGGAACTCCATGTCAGAACTTTCTTTACATCCTTTTAAGATTTAAACGTCAAAAACCGTAAAATATTAATTATTTACTAATACTAGTGATAATGTACAAGTTTACAACTGACGTATAATTTTTTTTTTTCTTTTCTTTTTATAGTTAAATAAAATATGCAACTGGGGCGGGGGGGGGGGGGGGGGGTCGCTTGGTGTCACAGTGGCTGCCAGATGCTTACAACTGACTTTACTCATTTTTAAAATTTTTATTTTTATGGTTTTTCACATCAGTTGCTGGGACCATCCCAGAGGAGTTAAGTAATCACGTATTCTAAATTCTTAGGAGGATCCATGGATCAAAGTACAAATACTGGAGCTGGAGGGGTTTAACCCTGGGGAACACTTTGCTTGCCTATGAGTATGAAATAAAGCACACACACACACATACACACATGCGCGCACACACATTTACATTCACACACATACATAAAATTACATTTACACACACACACACACAAGCGCACACACACACACGCACACACACACATGCTCGTGCGTGCACACACACACACACACACACACACACACACACACACAGGGTGGGAGGGAGAGAAACAGGAACCAGGATGTAAATCCCAGAATGGGTCCGTGTAGGTGTGTACACATACATGCTGGCTGTGGTCAAGAGGATCCTCATCCAGACCCACATCCTCCTTCCTCTATCCTGTGTTTGGATAACTGATTGGTTGTGTTGTCTGATGGGTCTGTGATAAGAATATTAGGAAAATGGGATGGTATGCCCTGTGGTGTTTTGTACTTTCTCAGGATGAATGGATAATGTCTTTACTCACCTGTTGTCACATCTGTCCTTTTTTTTCTTTTTTTTTAAACATATAAAATTAGAAAGGTTTTCTTCTTCTTTGTCGTCAAGCTTAGTAGCCATAAACAACATATTGATTTTTGTCAGTTCTTTATCATGAGGGGATACTGTATTTCCCAATGGCAGTGAAAAAAACAAAACGTAAAAACAGCAACTACAGCAACAAACAGGAAACAAAAAACATAGCCTAACATAATTTAAGTTTGTTTTGTGTAATACAATCTACATGCGTATATGTGTAGGTAATTCTTTTTCTTCTTTTTTTTTTTTTTTTTTTTTTTAAGAAAAAAAGGGTATGAACTGGAAACAGAAAGAATCAGAATAAAAATAGGGGCTTTGTGCTTTGAACAAGTTCTCTGATATTACACATTGGCTGCACTGACAGTAAATGGGAGGAAGAAAAAATAACAACAAAATAACAACAGCAACAAAACCAGCAACCCTGCCATGTGGCAGTGGTTGATACTACAGACTATGAGGACAATGAAGTAGTGGCTTCAGATGCCATCAGAAGGCACAAAGAATTCATTTTGTCCCCTGCAAAGAAGGTTCTTTTCTAGATCAATACGACAGATCCACACTCAGCACATAATCAAAACCAACATGTGTAATTTAACATTCTGTTGGCCGTGTCATTTAGAGTTTTAAAAGAAAAAGAACTATCTCACTGGGATCATCATTGTTGCTGTTGTACATACTGATAAGAGAGAGAGAAAAAAAGGATTTCTAGTGTCTCTGTGGTTCTTCATATTCTGATAGTAATTTCAGTTCTGATTTCTCCTCAAATCTGTAGAGAGTCTGTGTAAAAGTCTTCATGTTGGCAGAGTCACACGTTTGTTATCTGAGGGGTGTACTTGCGGGGATGATGTTCAGGCCCCATGACGTAGCAATTGTATTGTAAATTTGAATTGTATTGCTTTGTATTGCATTGCATTGTATTACTTTTTGAGTAACTGGGGCTACCCTCTCTGGAGAGAGTGCATTGCCACCCATACATTATCTATCTGTCTGTGTATATATCTATCTGTCTGTTGTCTGTGTGTGTGTCTGTCTGTCTGTCTGTCAGCAATTTTTTGTATTTTTCATACTGTTAATGTGGATTGTTCTACACAATTTTGCCAGGAACAACCCTTTTGTTGCTGGGGGTTCTTTTAGTTTTACATGCACAAAGTACATGCAGCACAGTGGGCCTCTGTTTATTATCTTATTTGATTGACCAGCACCTGGATCATCACTCAAGGTCTAGCGGACGGGGGGTCAGTATTTGGGATGCAAACCCACGGACACTCAGTCACTTCCTAGTCAGGCACATTGCCACTGGTCCATCGGCAGTTACTGTCTCCGTTGATGACATAGCAGGTGATACCTTGCATAATTAATGTGGTGAATTAGAACAAGCACTGCTGAAGGCTGAAGTTTCTCAGCAGCACAGCAGGTAGAGCTGCATGGCAACCTGACATTAACCCCTTTAGTGCTGCTGATGAGTATATTTGTCAGTAAAGGGCTGTCACCTGACAGAGATTAGACAGAGCATATGGGTCAAGACATTGGTCATCATTCTGTGTTTGGACTCCTTTCTCTTGGGACTACTTTACCTTTTCAACTTTTGATCAGCAAAATAAATGATACTGAATAAAAAGTGCTCACAAAAACTGTATATATAATGCACTCTGAGCTCATGCTGCTCTTCTCATTTCACCAATTTAGGTTCAGTAGTAAAGGGGTTAACAGTTCCCTGTAGACTGCTGGCATTACGTTGGGGGAGAGAGTGAGGATGATGAGGGCTGTACATGTATGGTGGATTGAAAGATGAACAGGCAAAGCAGCAAAGATTTTTTATTTTATTTTGCCAAATGTTTATCACCCCCACCCCCACCCCCATCCCCCCCCAAAAAAAAAATTGTATACACAGGAAATAGTTGTGGTGCTGTTCATTCACTCCTCTTTGCACATCACTGCAAACTGTAACATAAAAGTTGCACAACAACACATTTAAACAAGAGTGCATGCTCCATTCAAACTAAAACACGATCACTGACATCCACAACAAAATGCTACACCTGTTTTCAGAAAATAAAAAGATGATGATAAATAAAGATATATAAAATAAGAAACAAAGGGAGGGAAGGAGGGACATAACAAGATAATTCCACAATTGTTTGAATAAATCAGTCAAACATTAAAAAAACATATAGCAGGTAATAAAACAGCGTTAGCGAAAGTCTCTTAACTGAAATGAGGAAGATCAAGATGGGTCAGCATTGAAAATAATTTTTTTCATCCTTTCTTGCATGTTTACATGGACACACAAACTGCACACACACACACACACACACACACACACACACACACACACACACACACACACACACACACACACACATGCATGCATGCATTCACACACACGCGCACACACATACACATGCATTCTCACACACACACACACACACACACACACACACACACACACAATGTCTACATGATATATGTGGTAGTGTGTGGTGTATACTTGTATTTGTACGCACAGTTCATGTTTACATGTGGAGTGGGGGAGCATGGGTATAAAGTACCAGCAGGATTGTTTCTTTATAACTGTGCCACGCTTGACCGCTTAGCATTGAGAAATTCTCTTAGTGACTGCTGTGTGCTGGTCTGTCTGTTTTTCTCTTACTTTTTGTCTTTCTGTCACTCACACCATCTGTTTCTCTTTCTCTGTTACTCTCTCTCTCTCTCTCTCTCTCTGTCTCTCTCTCTCTCTCTCTCTCTCTCTCTCTCTCTCTCCATTTTCCCTTTCAGTGTCTCTCTCTCTCTCCATTTTCTCTCTCTCTCTCTCTCTCTCTCTCTCTCTCTCTCTCAGTCTCTTCCCCTCTCTATCTGAGTCTCTCCCCCCCCCCCTTCTCTCTCTCTTGCTGTTTCTCAGTTTCTCTCTCCCTCTGTCTTTCTCCCTCTCTCAGTCCCTCTCTGTCTGACACTCTGTGCCCCTACACCCCAACAGAATTCCCTTCCCTTCTTCTGTTCCGTGCATCACAACCCTCTTTGCAAACTGCACCGAGATTGTTCTCAATGTTCTTGCACACCAGAAAAAAAAAGAGAAAAAAGGACAAACACTGCTGCAAAGGCTGTTCTACCAAGTCCCAGTTGCCTGTGGCCTGAGTACGCTGTTTCAGTGTATGCGTAATTCATGAATTTGAAAAAGGTGGAAAATCTGTGCGCATGTGTAAGCATGGCTGTCACAGTGACAAAGCGCAAATCTGCCACCACTATACTGTGCACCAAGTTTGCATACCTCTTCTCTTCTGGCTATGAAAGAAATTTAAATCCATGGAAACAAACCACATCGTACTCTGAACGTGTCAGAATGTGCAGGCATTGTAGAATAGGGTGAAAACTGTTAAATCTGTGATGTATTGACCTAAACTGTGGACCTTATAGCACGTAATCATTTAACTGAACAGCTGGTTTGTCGGAGCAGTGTCCACTCTGATGATCTTCGATTGATAGGATGATAGATGACATTTTTTCTCTGTTATATTTGATTATGTTTATAATGTGGAGCGATGGCCTAGAGGTAACGCGTCCGCCTAGGAAGCGAGAGAATCTGAGTGCACTAGTTCGAATCACAGCAGAGTTGCCAGTATTTTCTCCTCCTCCACTAGACCTTCAGTGGTGGTCTGGACGCTTGTCATTCAGATGAGATGATAAACCGACATTCCGTGTGCAGCATGCACTTTCGCGCACGTTAAAGAACCCATGGCAACAAAAGGATTGTCCCTGGCAAAATTCTGTAGAAAAATCCACTTCGATAGGAAAACATTAAAAACACAACTGCAGGCAGGAAAAAATACCAAAAAATGGCTGGCCCTCTCAGTGTACTGATGCGCTGTCCATGGGGAGAGCAGCCCGAATTTCACACAGAGAAATCTGTTGTGACAAAAGGAGTAATACAATACAATACAATACAATACAATACAATACAATACAATGTTTGCAATGGGTCACAGGCCTACAGACACAATTAAAACAATTTGTTCTTGATCTTGTTTTCTCTCTCTGTCAGTCTGTGTTTACCCCCCTCTCTCTCTTTCTCTCACTTTCTATGTCTCTCTTTGTATTTCTTTCTCTCTTTGTTTCTTTCATTGTTTCTGTCTCTGTCTCTCTCTCTCTCTCTCTCTCTCTCTCTCTCTCTCTCTCTCTCTCTCTTTCTCTTACTGTCTGTCTGTGTCTGTCTCTCACTGTCTGCCTGTCTCTCTCTCTTTCTCTCTGTTTCTCTGTCTGTCTGTCTTTCTCTTTCAGCTTCTTCCAGCCCTATTCTTCACCCCCCAACTTTCCCCACCCCCACCCCCCAACACCACCCCCACCTTTCTGTCCCCCTTTTTGCTTATTCACAGTTGTCCCCAGGTTTTTCAGTGCTTTATCGCACTTAAAGCTGTTTATGGCTGCTGAGCAAAAGGGATTCCGAGTGACTGAGCTGTTGTGCTGTGATATGGACGAGTGCCTTGATTGTGACACGGTGAATGAATATGTGCCTGTGGTGTGGTATAGCTGTTCATCACAGATATGTATATATATTGTGAATTTGTCACAGTTCTTTGGTGTGTTTGTTGGGGGTTCAGGGTGTGGGGATGGAGTTTTATGAGTGTGTGTTCCTCTGAGTGTGTGTGTGTCTGTGTGTGTGTGTGTGTGTTTGTGTGTGTGTGTGTATGACGATGAGACACATTGCCATTTAATCTTGATAAGTATGAAAACATGTGCTGGTGGTGTTTTTGTTTTTGATTGTGTTTTAATGAATTTATAGAAAAGCATATTGAAAAGCCTCCCTTTACATATTTTTTCCCCAACAATTTAAAACAACCAAGACTTGACTGTTTTCTGTCTTGAAAGATTTAAATTTTAATTAATTATATATTACAAAAGGAAAAAGCTTTTGAAACAACCGGACATAGTTTGTGGACACACAGTTTACAACATGATAAACTGCACATTTTTGTCAGGTCTTTCACAGTGCAACATTCATACAGCACAGTAGATCTCTATTTCTCTCTCTCAAACTCTTTCTGTGTATACACAGAAAGATACTGATATTAACAAGTAAACAGACCTGTTGCACTCTTTTAATTTTTGAAACCAGAAAGTAATGAAAATGATAAAACTGAAAGTAAAGCTTATTTCTGTACATTTTTTGATAGAGTAACAGTGAGTGAGAAAGTTAGAGAAAAAGGTGACAGAAAGAGAAAGGGAGAACTTTACTCTTTCAGAATGTATTTGTAATCAGTACCATAACTTAGACCATGATGTCAGAGACATAACTTTGAAAGTCACAGAGCAGTGTATCCATCTGTGCTGATTAAGATTTGTGCATTACAGCATAATGTTGGGAATGTTTGTGATGCAGACATTTGCAATCAGTGGATGACATGAATCATAGTCTAGTATAGCAAGGGAGCAGAGAATTTCACAGGCATACCAGATGGCTGTCA
This sequence comes from Babylonia areolata, assembly GCF_041734735.1. Classification (NCBI taxonomy): domain Eukaryota; kingdom Metazoa; phylum Mollusca; class Gastropoda; order Neogastropoda; family Buccinidae; genus Babylonia; species Babylonia areolata. The sequence continues at coordinate 42,073,673 of NC_134886.1, forward strand.
GTATGTCAAACCCGTCTTATGTCAATATTTGTGTGTAGCCTGGGGGCACTTGATTAGCTCGTTTACTGTAGTCTGAGTGTGTAGATATATATATATGCAAGTGCAGGAAAAAGAGAGAGTGCCCAGTGAGAGTTTGAGAGAAGGGAAATGAAGTCAAACATTTATTCTAATTTTGAAAATAACTCGCAAGAACTTCAACCCATTTGAAAGGGTGCACACACAAGTAAATAAGGTATACATCTTACTGTTAAATGCATGGTTCACATGCAAACATGCATACAACTGTATTGCTAACAGTAAAAAACTGTAAATACATCAGCAAACTTTGAAAAAACAACAAACACAGCATTTAATCCCTGTGTTTATACATTTTGCTGTTTCATGCTAACATCTGGTGCAAGCTTTGAAAAGATAAAGAAAAAAAACAACACATGCACCTACCACATACATACATGTATACATGTATACACATATAATACACTTGTACACACACACACACACACACACACACACACACACACACACACACACACACACACACACATGCAGTCACCTTATCACCATGAGGTGAGTGTCAACATTGAACCTTGTGTGTATGTGTGCATAATCAGATGGCATTGAATTAAGAGAGTGGGTTGGTAATTAATTTAACATCTATTCTCTAAATTGATTTTGGACAAGGCTGGGGGCATGGGGGGAGGGGAGGAAGGAAGTGTGTGCGGGTGTGTGTGTGTATGTGTGTGTGGTGTGTGTGTGTGTGTGTTCTCAAACTATGTATGTTTACATACATGTGAGAGGATAAAGAAAGTGAGAATGTGCAGGGAATAAACAAAGTAACAGAATTGAAGTAACCAACCACACAATAAGCTGACCAGTGTGTGTGTGCGTGTGTGTGTGTGTGTGGAAGTCAAATTTATATTTCACAGTAGTAATTGAATAAGGAACAAATGCTTTTATTCATTTCTTTATTTTATTTTTTTGCTTTAAGCCATTTGAAAAAGAAAAAAAACACAGTTACCGGTATACATGCATCTTCATAATTAATAAATTATGTACTCACAAAATTAGCATGATAATGAAATAATCCATTTCTGTTTCACACACTTATAATTATGTATACACACAAACACACATGCTTAAACACCATACCCACCCCATTTCACACTACCTCACACAACACTTATTTCTAGTAAGTGTCTGTTTGTGTGTGTGTGTGGGGGGGGGGGGTTCAGGGGGGGATATATTCATGTGTGTGTGTGGAGCGGATGTATTCATGTGTGTGTGTAGGGGATATATTCATGTGTGTGTGGAGCGGATGTATTCATGCGTGTGTTTGAAGGGGATGTATTCATGTGTGTGTGTGTGTACATTATTGCTTGCTATTGATTATTGAATGACTCTTTGTTGTGTCAGGGGTGACATTGCTCTGATTGGTCTGGCCGTGATGGGCCAGAATCTCATCCTCAACATGAATGATCATGGGTTTGTGGTGAGTTATTGAGGTCTTCTTGTTCTTCTTGTTTTGTTTTTCTTGTTCTTCTCCTTCATCTTCTTCTTCGTTGCTGTCATTGTCATCATCATCATTGTTGTCTTCTATCCCTTTAGTCTCAAGATCATAAGGGCACCACTGATGATTTGGCAACCATTCATTAAAATACCCAGGCTAAATGTCCAGTCTCTTAACGTACAGTTTGCTGAACATATTATGGGATAAGCATGGATAGAATGTATGTACATTGTGTTTGACAGGAATAAATGAGTGAGTGAGTGAGAATGTATGTGTATATATACAAATGTATGTATGCACAGTGACAGTATAATATTGTGAATAGCAGTTTTGTTAAATTCAGCTTTTAATGAGTATAGCTTTGCAATCTCCAACAAAAAAATAACATGAATAGCAATGTCGCCTGTGTTTCTGCATCGATGCCCACTGGTTTCCTTTTCCTCTGAGCAGGGTCTGTTGCTAAGAAATTGGCCTGCACAGCCACCATTGGGCTTGTCATCAAAGACCACCTTCTCATTGATCGGAGGAACCTGCATTATCATCATCACATGTTAAGAATAATTATATAGTTCATTGAGGAGGAAGGTGGCAGAATGGTTAAGACGTTCACTTGCTAGTAGAGCGTCTGGAGGGGTCTGGGTTTGAATCCCGGTCTCGCCCTTTCTCCCAAGTTTGACTGGAAAAATGACGGGTGCAATAGCCGAGTGGTTAAAGCGTTGGACTTTCAATCTGAGGGTCCCGGGTTCGAATCACGGTGACGGCGCCTGGTGGGTAAAGGGTGGAGATTTTTACGATCTCCCAGGTCAACACATGTGCAGACCTGCTAGTGCCTGAACCCCCTTCGTGTGTATCTGCAAGCAGAAGATCAAATGCGCACGTTAAAGATCCTGTAATCCATGTCAGCGTTCGGTGGGTTATGGAAACAAGAACATACCCAGCATGCACACCCCCAAAAGTGGAGTATGGCTGCCTACATGGCGGGGTAAAAACGGTCATACACGTAAAAGCCCACTCGTGTGCATATGAGTGAACGTGGGGGTTGCAGCCCACGAACGAAGAAGAAGAAGAAGACTGGAAAAATTAAACTGAGTGTCTAGTCATTTGGATGAGATGATAAACCGAGGTCCTGTGTACAGCACACACTTGGCACAATGAAAAATAACCTGAGTCAACAAAAGGGTTGTCGTCTGGCAAAATTCTGTAGTAGAAATCCAGTCTGATAGGTACACAAATATATATAACATGCACCAGCCGCCGTGGCGAAGTGGTTAGCGTCGTGGACTGACGGCTGGGAGGACACAAGTTCGAATCCCAGCAGAGGTGAGTTTTTCGTCCCGTGGCTGGCTCCTACCCAGAGTTGAGTGTGCTGTGGGCTTAAATAGGGAGACTGGGACCACACAGTCGAGTGTCATCCACTTCAAGGATGCGTCTTTGGGTGTGTTGCTCCAGTTACTTGACCAACACTGCAAGTGTCTGTATCTCTGGGGCCTGGTTAACGCCGGGATATCATTATGACAGGAAGCGTAGAGTACAGCCTTGTCATGCAGTCCCAAACCAAAGTGGACCCCCATAGCAGCATCATCATCGTCATCCTCCTCCTCCATCGTCATCAGTATACACAAAACAGTCTCAGAGTCTGTGGCCTTTCATGCCCTGCTCTCATGGTGACCTCAGTTTCGATGCCCCTCCACTTCTGTGCTTGGGGTGAGTCCTGTCAATGTCTTCAGTGTCGGCAGATTCATGGGGGGCTGTTAAACAGAGGGACGTAGTGGCAGTCTCCACTCTGGGAGGGACGTTCACTCAGTCCGGCTCTGCGACTAAGCCATTATTGTCGTTAGTAGGTGGCTTAGTAGGTGGTGTCCTAAGTATGTTAAATCAGAACAGGCACCACTTAACACCACTGAAGTGACTCAGCAGCAGTGCAGGGTCTCCTCTGGTGTGTGGCCTCCTGGCGACCTAACATCGATGGTTCCCTGTGGACTGCCAATGCTGGAAATGTGACAGACAAACCCAGGTGTGGCCGTGTATGGGGGAATCTAAATGAGCGGCGTGGGAGTAATGTCACTGAAACGGTGCAGATGATGGGGCAGCAAAAAAAAAATATATATATATATATACATATATAACATGCACTCAGGGTCTAACTAGGTGCGATGGGTTATGCTGCCGGTGGGGCATCTTTCAAAAACATTTTTCATGTTGTTCATGGTGCATATATGATTGGCCAATGCTCAGCTTATATCACAGATATATATATATGTATGTTTTGTCCGAATATATATAATTTGTCCGAATGCAGTGATGCCTCCTTGAGAAACTAAAATGGAAACTGAAACTATAAAATTGTGGAGTGTTGGCCTAGCGGTAACGTGTCTGCCTAGGAAGGGAGAGAATCTGAGTGCACTGGTTCAAATCCCATAGTCACCAGTATATTCTCCCCCTCCACTGACCTTGAGTGGTGGTCTGGGCGCTGGTCATTCAGATGAGATGATAAACCAAGGTCCCATGTGCAGCATGCACTTAGTGCATGTAAGAGAACCTACGGCAACAAAAGGGTTGTCCCTGGGAAAATTCTGTAGAAAAATCCACTTCGATAGGAAAACATTAAAAAAAAAAAAAAACTGCAGGCAGACCAAAAATCCCCCCCCCCTCCCCCCCCCCCCCCCCAAAAAAAAAAATTTTTTTTTAGGAAAGGGCGGGCACTGTCAATGAAGTGACCATGCTTTCCCTGGCAAGAGCGGGCAGACTTTCACACAGAGAAATATGTTGTGACAAAAAGAGTAATGCAATACAGTACAGTACAATACAAGATTGATGCATCAATCTGACACTGCCCCGTGTGACACCCCCCACCCCACCCCCACCCCCACAGGTGGTGGCCTACAACCGCACAGTGTCCAAGGTGGAGGACTTCCTGAAGAACGAGGCCAAGGGCACCAAGGTGGTGGGGGCCACCTCCCTGGAGGACATGGTCAGCAAGCTGAAGAAGCCCCGCAGGGTCATGATGCTGGTCAAGGCTGGCCAGGCTGTAGACGACTTCATTGACAAGCTGGTGGGTGGTGTGTGGCGGTTGGTTGGTTGGTTTTGTTTGTCTGTGGCGGTGGTTTTGTGGTGTTTTTGGTCTTATGGTTTGTGTGTGGTGTTCGGTGTCTTCTTGTAGTGTTTGTGGTGGTTTGTATTTGTTTATGCTCTTTTTTTTCTTCCTCTTTTGTCACTCAAGGCCTGACTGAGTGCGGTGGGTTACACTGCTGGTCAGGCCTCTGCTTAGCAGATGTGGTGAAGCGTGTGTGTGTGTGTGTGTGTGCATATGTGTATGTGTGTGTGGATTTGTTGGAACTGAACTGGACTGGTTTTGTGGTGTTGGTGGTCTTGTGGTTTGTGGTTTTAGTGGTCTTCTTGTTTATTTGTGGTGTTAGTGGTCTTCTTGTTTTGTTTGTGGTGTTAATGGTCTTGTTTGTTTGTGGTGTGTTTTGTGTGTGTGTGTGTGGTGTTGGTGGTCTACATGTTTGTTTGCAGTTTTTGTAGTTTTCTTGTTCGTTTGTGGCGTTTAATGGTGTTCTTGTTTGTTTGTGGTGTTCGTTTTGTTGTGTTGGTGGTCTTCTTGTATGTTTCTGGTGCTTGTTTTGAAAGGCTTGTTATCTTCTTCTTTTTCTTCTGGGTTGTCCTACTGGTTACATGGAATGGAGGCTTGGTGGCTACAGATCATCAACAAGTTTTTCCTGGCAAAATTTTGTAATAAAATCCACTCTGATATACATTTGTGTGTGTGTGTGTGTGTGTGTGCGTATGAGCATGTACATGCATGCATTCAACATTATTTTCAGTTCCCTTCAGTTGGTTTTAAGAACTGACAGGTATTAAGCACTGAAATAACCCCTGTGCAGTCTGTTGGGCTTTAATTTGTACAGTATGAAACTGTAGCTTGTAAGCAACATGATCTGGTTAGATTTTTTCTTCTTCTTCTTCTGCTTCTTCTTCTTCTTCTTCTGCTTCTTCTTCTTCTTCTCCTCATCCTCCTCTTCCTTCTTCTTTCCATCTCCTCTTTCTTCATCTTCTTCTTCAGCTGCTGCTGCCCCTCCTCCTCTTCCTTCTCCTTCTTCTTCCTCTTCATCTTCTTTCTTCTTACTGGTTCATGGGCTGCAACTCTGACATTCACTTGTAAATGTATAAGTCCTCTACCAGAGACACAGTTCCACCCCCACACCCCACACATACATTTGTTACCATTGTCCTTTAGTCAGAGATTCCACTTTGTGCACAGCTGTGAAGAATATTGCTGATGACAATTGCACTGAGTGATCAATACATACTTCACCCAGTACAACAATACTGGAGTGAATGTCATGCCCTGCTGACTTTAACATTAGTATTTCATTGATGTTTTTTTTATATATGTATGAAAGAATGGACATCTGTTAAGGTTGCCGAGAAGTGAGCGTATCACTGTGATATTTAGATTTAATGTCAAGTCACTTATTCTCTTCTAAGTTGTAATGAAGGTGGTTTGTGTGTGTGTGCGTGTACATATGTATGTGTGTGTGTGTGCGCGTGTGTGTGTATTATGTGTAAGCTTGCATGTATGTGAGTGTGTGTGAAGCATGCATGTATGTGATTGTGTGTGTGTGTGTGTGTCTGAGTGTGTGTGAGTGTTTGTGCATGGAAATCTTAAGAGGATAAACCTTTTTCATTATATTTTTGTTCTGTCAATGTTGAGTAATGAATTAGTCAGTGCATGTCTGTGTGTGTGTGTGTGTGTGTGTGTGTGTGTACACACACACACACACACACATACACACACACACACACACACACACACACATATATATATATATATATATATATATATATATATATATATATATATATATATATATATCACAAAAGTATATGTTTTGCGCTTATGTCCCTTTTATAATGTGTGTTTGTGTGTGTGTGTGCGCGCGCACATGTGCATATATTATATATCTGTGCCTTCATGTTTAGGAGAATAAGAATAAAATATTTTATATCAATGAGAGAAGTTCATCACACAGGCCAAAGTTAGTCGAGCGACGAATCAGAAATCATGTAAATAAATCATGAGCTTTGTACGGTGTAGGAGAGCCTTGCACTCGAACTGCCAATACCAAATTAACATAGATAACAAGGTCTCAGTCTCCCCATGACACTTGTCATCATAAAGAGTTTGATCCTCAAAAGAGGAAGTGTTTGAACATGCGCAGAGTGGGGGGCCCCCTAGGGGTTTTTCTTTTTGTCCAGTTGTGGACTTGGATAGGAGGCAGGATAACAAAGGGCTGCACTAGTGAGCCCTAAGTATGTTACTTTAAATGTAATTTCATAAAGGAAACTTTCATAGCAGTGTCAAAGTGCTTTATTTTTTCATATCACTGGTGTGGTGCTTGTGTATAGACGAGTGTATGCTTGTGTGTGTGTGTGCGTGTGTGTGTGTGTGCGTACGTGTGTGTGCATGTGTGTGCGTGCGTGTGTGTGTTTGTGTGTGTGTGCATGCATATATATATATATATGAATGCATGTGTGTGTGTGTTTGAGCGTGTGCACACATACATGTGTATAATTGTGTTTGAGTGGGAAGGTATGCCTGTTTTTGCAAGCAGCAGATACAGTCAAAACTTTCCTACTTTTCTCCCACAGTAGTGTCATTTTTAAAAATTAAAAAAAAAAGGAAAAAAAAGAGAGAACAAATTGGAGCAGATGTTTTGGCCTTCTTGTCTTGTTCAAGCGTTGACTTAACTCTATCCATACGAACGGCGAAAGAGACGACGTTAACAGCGTTTCACCCCAACTACAACCATCAAAATATTACAAGTGGAAGGCTCTTACACTGAAGAGGTGAATGTTGACAAAGAATACCACAATTCTGACGACCGAAGCTAAAGGTTGGGTCATAGAGACACCCACTGGACATCTGAGGGGTCTGTGTAGAGGAGAAGAGAGGACTGGCCGTACTGAGTGAGTTAATGTTAGCACTGAAACTGCTATCAGTATTAGTCTCACAAGATACTTTACAGAAGGAATGAAAAATTGTGTTGATTTTTTTTTTTTTTTTTTTTTTTTTTTTCAAAATTTTCAGGTTCCACTTTTGGAGAAAGGTGACATCATCATTGATGGAGGAAATTCAGAATACAGAGATTCTATCGTAAGTGATGTGTTGTTTTTGTGTGTTTCAGTGTGCTTCCTCGTGTGTGTGTGTAAATATATGTATTTGTGTGATGGTATGCATGTGTGCATATGTGTGTGTGCATGAGAGACAGTGATTTAAGTACATTTTGATGACATTAGTATTGTGGATCTATGGATTTTGGGTGGAGATGATAAACAAAAAAATGCAAGTGTGTGTGTGTGTGTGTATTCGTTCTTTAGTTTAACGTCTTTTCACTGAAAGTGATATTAGACTAGGGTAGGGAAAAAAATCAAGTGGGTGGAGGGGAGGGGGTGAATTACTGTGTACGCATGCGAGTAAGTGAAAGTGTGTATGTGCGTGTGTGCGCGTATGTGTGTACTGTACGGGAAACATTCAGCATAAATTGACAACTTTCAAAGTTGAAAATAAATTAATGCTTTAACTAGATGTCTGCAGTCACCAGTATGTGTAACAGGACATTAAACGGAATTCTTTCTTATCAGCAGATTGTGTTATGTAATTAAATCATGCATAATTATTCCATTTATTATCAACCTGGTTTCTGGGGATATTTCCAATCACTGTCTGAATTAAACGTACCATTCATGCAGATTTATTATTATATTTTTGAATTTAATGATTGCCATTTAACATTGCGCACAGATGTTGCTTGACCCCCAGTCACACAGACAGACACACACACACAGACACACACACATACACAGACATACAGACACACATGCACAGTAAATATGCTGTCTTGTTTCAGCGAATGCACAGTAAATGTGCTGTCTTGTTTCAATGAGTGCACATTAAATGTGCTGTCTTCTTTCACCGAATGCACAGTAAATGTGCTGTCTTCTTTCACCGAATGTGCAGTAAATGTGCTGTCTTGTGTCAGTGAATGCGCAGTAAATGTGTTGTCTTGTGTCAGTGAATGCACAGTAAATGTGCTGTCTTGTGTCAGTGAATGCACAGTAAATGTCTTGTCTTGTGTCAGTGAATGCACAGTAAATGTGCTGTCTTGTGTCAGTGAATGCACAGTAAATGTGTTGTCTTGTGTCAGTGAATGCACAGTAAATGTGCTGTCTTGTGTCAGTGAATGCACAGTAAATGTGCTGTCTTGTTCCAGCAAATGCACAATAAGTGTGTTGTCTTGTGTCAGTGAATGCACAATAAGTGTGTTGTCTTGTGTCAGTGAATGCACAGTAAATGTGTTGTCTTGTGTCAGTGAATGCACAGTAAATGTGTTGTCTTGTGTCAGTGAATGCACAATAAATGTGCTGTCTTTTTCAGTGAATGCACAATAAGTGTGTTGTCTTGTGTCAGTGAATGCACAATAAGTGTGTTGTCTTGTGTCAGTGAATGCACAGTAAATGTGTTGTCTTGTGTCAGTGAATGCACAATAAATGTGCTGTCTTTTTCAGTGAATGCACAATAAGTGTGTTGTCTTGTGTCAGTGAATGCACATTAAATGTGCTGTTTTGTGTCAGTGAATGCACAGTAAATGTGTTGTCTTGTGTCAGTGAATGCACAGTAAATGTGCTGTGTTTTTTTCAGCAAATGTACAGTAAAATGTGTTGTCTTGTTTCAGCGAATGCACAATAAGTGTGCTGTTTTGTGTCAGTGAATGCGCAGTAAATGTGCTGTCTTGTTTCAATGAATGCACAGTAAATATGCTTGTGGTTTTTTTCAGCGAATGCACAGTAAATGTGCTGTCTTGTGTCAGTGAATGCACAGTAAATGTCCTGTCTTGTGTAAGTGAATGCACAGTAAATGTGCTGTCTTGTGTAAGTGAATGTACAGTAAATGTGCTGTCTTGTTTCAATGAATGCACATTAAATGTGCTGTCTTCTTTCACCGAATGGGCAGTAAATGTGCTGTCTTGTTCCAGCAAATGCACAATAAGTGTGTTGTCTTGTGTCAGTGAATGCACAGTAAATGTGTTGTCTTGTGTCAGTGAATGCACATTAAATGTGCTGTTTTGTGTCAGTGAATGCACAGTAAATGTGTTGTCTTGTGTCAGTGAATGCACAGTAAATGTGCTGTGTTTTTTTCAGCAAATGTACAGTAAAATGTGTTGTCTTGTTTCAGCGAATGCACAATAAGTGTGCTGTTTTGTGTCAGTGAATGCGCAGTAAATGTGCTGTCTTGTTTCAATGAATGGACAGTAAATATGCTTGTGGTTTTTTTCAGCGAATGCACAGTAAATGTGCTGTCTTGTGTAAGTGAATGCACAGTAAATGTGCTGTCTTGTTTCAGCGAACGCACAATAAGTGTGTTGTCTTGTGTCAGTGAATGCATAGTAAATGTGTTGTCTTGTGTCAGTGAATGCACAGTAAATGTGTTGTCTTGTGTCCGTGAATGCACAGTAAATGTGCTGTGTTTTTTCCAGCAAATGCAGTAAAATGTGTTGTCTTGTTTCAGCGACGGTGCAAGTCGTTGCAGGAGAAAGGCATGCTGTTTGTTGGGAGCGGGGTGTCGGGGGGTGAAGATGGGGCTCGCTACGGCCCCTCCCTCATGCCTGGGGGCGCTCCGGAGGCCTGGTGAGTCTGTGCCCTTGACCCACTGGTGTTCTGTCTTGTTGATGGTGGTGTTCTTGTTCTTGTGATGAGAGAAAGAGAGAGAGAGAGGTTTTGACTGTAACAACCTGTTGGCTAGCACCCTTATGTTGTTGTGATAAAACGAGAGTTTTTGAGTTGAACAAACTATTGACTAACGCTCTTAAGTTGTTGTCATGTGAGAGAGGAAGAGTTGTTGAGATTAATAGCCTATTGACAAGTGCCCTGAAGTTATTGTAATGAGAGAAAGAGGGTGGTTCAATGTAATGACCTTTTAGCTGTCAACCTGAAGTTGTTATGATACGAGAGGTAGAGTTGTTGAGTTTGATGATTGACTTTGTGTCCTTATGCTGTTGTGATAAGAGAGAGCTGTTGAGTTTAATGACCTGTTGACTATCACTCATATGCTGTTGTGATAAGAGAGAGTTGTCGAGTTTAATGACCTGTTGACTATCACTCCAATATTGTAGTGGTAAGAGAGATTTGTCGACTTTAATGACCTGTTGACTAGCAGTCTAATGTTGTAGTGATAAGAGAGAGTTGTCGAGTTTAATGACCTGTTGACTAGCAGTCTAATGTTGTAGTGATAAGAGAGAGCTGTCGACTTTAATGTCCTGTTGACTAGCACTCATATGCTGTAGTGATAAGAGAGAGCTGTTGAGTTTAATGACCTGTTGACTAGCACTCATATGCTGTTGTGATAAGAGAGAGTTGTCGAGTTTAATGACCTGTTGACTAGCACTCATATGCTGTTGTGATAAGAGAGAGTTGTCGAGTTTAATGACCTGTTGACTAGCACTCAAATATTGTAGTGATAAGAGAGAGTTGTCGAGTTTAATGACCTGTTGACTAGCACTCATATGTTGTAGTGATAAGAGAGAGTTGTCGAGTTTAATGACCTGTTGACTAGCACTCTAATGTTGTAGTGATAAGAGAGAGCTGTCGAGTTTAATGACCTGTTGACTAGCACTCATAAGTCATATGTTGTAGTGATAAGAGAGAGTTGTCGAGTTTAATGACCTGTTGACTATCACTCATATGCTGTTGTGATAAGAGAGAGTTGTCGAGTTTAATGACCTGTTGACTAGCACTCATAAGTCATATGTTGTAGTGATAAGAGAGAGTTGTCGAGTTTAATGACCTGTTGACTAGCACTCATAAGTCATATGTTGTATTGATAAGAGAGAGTTGTCGAGTTTAATTACCTGTTGACTAGCACTCATAAGTCATATGTTGTAGTAATAAGAGAGAGTTGTCGAGTTTAATGACCTGTTGACTAGCACTCATAAGTCATATGTTGTAGTGATAAGAGAGAGTTGTCGAGTTTAATGACCTGTTGACTAGCACTCATAAGTCATATGTTGTATTGATAAGAGAGAGTTGTCGAGTTTAATGACCTGTTGACTAGCACTCATAAGTCATATGTTGTAGTGATAAGAGAGAGTTGTCGAGTTTAATGACCTGTTGACTTGCACTCATAAGTCATATGTTGTATTGATAAGAGAGAGTTGTCGAGTTTAATGACCTGTTGACTTGCACTCATAAGTCATATGTTGTAGTGATAAGAGAGAGTTGTCGAGTTTAATGACCTGTTGACTAGCACTCATATGTTGTAGTGATAAGAGAGAGTTGTCGAGTTTAATGACCTGTTGACTAGCACTCTAATGTTGTAGTGATAAGAGAGAGCTGTCGAGTTTAATGACCTGTTGACTAGCACTCATGTTGTAGTGATAAGAGAGAGCTGTCGAGTTTAATGTCCTGTTGACTAGAACTCATATGCTGTATTGATAAGAGAGAGTTGTCGAGTTTAATGACCTGTTGACTAGCACTCTAATGTTGTAGTGATAAGAGAGAGCTGTCGAGTTTAATGACCTGTTGACTAGCACTCATATGCTGTAGTGATAAGACAGAAATTAGACCGTGATTAGCTAGCACCCTTAAGTTTTTATGATAAAAGAGTTAGAACTGTTGAGATTAAGGACCTATTGCATGCACCCTTAAACTGTTGTGATGAGAGACACAGAGAGAGAGGATTGTTGAGTTGAACGACCCATTGGCTCGCAACTTTAAGTTGTGGTGAGAGAGAGAGAGTTGTTGAGGATAATGACCAGTTGCCTAGCAGTAGCACCCTTTAGGTCACATGGTTTCAGTGCTTGGGGCTTGTTTTGGTGAAGGTTTTGTTGGAGGAAGTGGAGTCTTGGTGGTGTCTTCTTCTTCTTCTGCGTTCACTCGTATGCACACGAGTGGGCTTTTATGTATATGACCGTTTTTACCCTGCCATGTAGGCAGCCATACTCCGTTTTTTTTGGGGGTGTGCATGCTGGTTACGTTCTTGTTTCCATAACCCACCGAACGCTGACATGGATTACAGGATCTTTAACGTGCGCATTTGATCTTCTGCTTGCATATACACACGAAGGGGGTTCAGGCACTAGCAGGTCTGCACATATGTTGACCTGGGAGATCATAAAAATCTCCACCCTTTACCCACCAGGCGCCGTCACCTTGATTCGAACCCGGGACCCTCAGATTGACAGTCCAACGCTTTAACCACTCGGCTATTGCGCCTGTCGTCTTGGTGGTGTGATGACGGTTATTGTTGTTTTTGACTGGAGGGGTAGAAGGTTGAGGGACAGATGGTAGGAATCCTTCCTGTTCCCCTTTATGTCTTTCTCTCTGTGTGTCCCTCTCTCTCTAGAGCCACACAAATTACATCACTCACAGACATATCCACAGATAGACTTAACTCACATTTCTGTAACATAGCTACTTCAATTATAAAATCAGACAAATCAAACCTTAACTCTTTAGATGCTCTGTTAAAATTCTGTCAATCAAAAAATATTTCATCCACATTAGATATTCCTTTGATATGTGTACATGAAGTTTATAATGCTCTGACCCATTTAAAACAAACTAGTACAAGAGGTCTTGATGGCATAGACGGAAAAATATTAAAACTCTCAGCTCCTATAATAGCAGAATCCCTCACATACATATATAATTTAAGTATTACAAAAAATAAGATTCCCAAAACGCTCAAAACTGCTAAAGTTATTCCTATATATAAGAATGGTGATCGATCTGAACCATCAAACTACAGACCAATTTCTATTTTGCCAATATTATCAAAACCCCTGGAAAATCATATAAATAAACATATTCTTAAGCATTTTAATAATTTTGACTTGTTCCATCCAAACCAGTCTGGATTTAGAGCTAATCACTCATGTCATTCTGCACTAACAAATTTAGTAGATCAATGGCTTACTAACATTAATAATAACGAAATTACTGGAGCCCTTGTTGTCGACTTTATGAAGGCTTTTGATGTGATTGATCATTCTCTCCTCCTGAAAAAACTAAAGATTTATGGTTTGTCTTTGAATACATTAGAACTTATCTCATCTTTTCTCTCTGAAAGAAAACAACTTGTGTCCACAAATGGTTCAAAATCAATGTTATTACCAATTAACTATGGTGTACCTCAAGGTTCTGTTTTGGGACCTATCTTATTTTCTGCATATATTAACGACCTACCCTTATCTATCAAGACACCATGTGAAATGTTTGCTGATGACACCACCATTCATACTAGTCATACTAACCTATGTATCGTATCTCTTTCTCTTCAGGAAAGTATTGACCGATTGATTGAATGGTCCGAACTAAACCACATGTGTCTCCATCCTAAAAAAACAAAATTCCTAATAATCACAACAAGACAAAAACGTCAAAATATATCCATAAACTGTTCGCCTATTTTCATCAAAGGTGACAAGATTGAAGAAGTTGACCACCATAAAATCCTTGGCATCACTATCGATAATAATTTGTCATGGTCACATCATATTTCTCTGTTATGCAAACAGGTATCAAAAAATATCTATCAACTGTCTAGAATCAAACACTTTTTGGATCTTCACTGCCGAAAACTATTTGTCAGTACTTATATAGAATCACACATTAACTATGCTTCGACAGTGTGGGATTCGGCGAGTGACAGTATTATAAAACCTCTATTGAGTCTGCATAGAAGAGCTGTAAAATTGATTCTTTTAAAATCTTCATCATTGACTGTATCTGATTATAAAGCTCTCGATATCCTCCCACTGAAAACAAAACTTCTATTTAACAAAGGTCTATTTATGTTCAAAATCATGTCTGGATTTGCTCCCCCCTCGCTGAAGAATAAATTTGTAATCAACACTCATCGTCATCTTCATAAAGTTATGGTACCACTTCCAAGGATCGATCTTTTTAAATCTAGTCTGTCTTATTCAGGGGGCTGTTTATGGAATGAATTATTATCCTGCCTCAATGTAAACACTGTAAAAAGCATCCCTAACTTTAAAAACATATATCGTGCACATTTATTGAAAAACATGTGATTATGTGACACATATCAATTATAAACAAAAAATCATGTATAGATTGTCAATATATATACGCCTCTCTCCTCCCCTGTCAGTCTCTATGTCTCTCCACTGTCACTGTCACTATATCTGTCTGTTGTCAGCCTCCCCTGCCTTCTTTACTCTTCCTCTTGTCCATTCTTCCTTCCGCTCTCCACCACGCCCCTACCCTATTGTCCTCGTTGTTATTCATCTATCGCGATATTGTATTGTACATACGTTCTATGTTATGTTTGCACATGCTTATGCAATTTTGACGTTGATGTTGTGAATTGACTCTGGCTTTTTTTTTTTTTTTTTTTTTTTTTTTTTTTTTTTTTTTTTTACTTTGTTGCTTTTTTTCCAATTATTATTCATGCCCAGAGGGCTGGATGTAAAAAAGTACTTTGTGCTTACTCCTTTACCCTCGTAAAATAAAATTTCGTTCGTTCGTTCGTTCGTTCGTTCGTTCTCTTTCTCTCTCTCTTTTTCTACAGTATGTGTATCTGCATCTCTGTTTCTCTCTCTCTGTCTCTCTCTGTCTCTCTCTCTGTCTCTGTCTCTCTCTCTCTCTCTCTCTCTCTCTCTCTCTTCTCTATTTATGTAAGTTTTTAATTTTGTGTCTTTGTTGAAAAAAAGAAGCATTTTATCTGTCAGTGATAAATGAAGCACAGTAGTGATCTGTTCCATCTGAATTAAAACTTTATTAAGTGAACCAATTATTTAGAAATGACTGTTGATAAAATAAAGAATAAAAAGAAGAAGAAGAAGATCAAGAAAACAATCCCGGAAAGATCTTTCCGACCATAATGATGGTTCTCTTTTATGCACTGGATGATTATGTGAAGTGATGGCCTAGAGGTAATGCGTCTGCCTAGGAAGCGAAAGAATCAGAGTGTGCTGGTTCGAATCACGGCTCAGCCACCGATATTTTCTCCCAGTCCACTAGACCTTGAGTGGTGGTCTGGACACTAGTCATTCAGATGAGACGATAAACTGAGGTCCCGTGTGCAGCATGCACTTAACGCACGTAAAAGAACCCACTGCAACAAAAGGGTTGTTCCTGCCAAAATTCTGTAGAAAAATCTACTTTGATAGGAAAAACAAACAAAACTGCACGCAAGAAAAAATACAAAAAAAAAAAAAGGGGTGGCACTGTAGTGTAGCGATGCGGTCTCCCTGGGGAGAGCAACCCGAATTTCACACAGAGAAATCTGTTGTGATGAAAAGAAATATAAATACAAATACAAATAAATACAAATTCAAGGGGCGTATGCCAGCACTCCAACTACAATGCTTTCATCCAGGTTCCTCACTCAATGATCAAAGATTCTTGGCCTTTTAAGTTTTTTATTTGTAGTTGTTTTTTTTTAAGCGACTGAAAAAAAACCCAACTGTTGGACTCTGCATTGATGATACGCATTTACTGCCACTTTGGCCATAAAAGTCTATGGGATGTTTAAACCAATTTGTTTGAATTCTTCACATTTTGAAGACAATTGCTTTTTCAGGCCTGCTATCAAGAATATTTTCCAGTCCATATCAGCCAAAGCTGGGAATGAACCCTGTTGTGACTGGGTGAGTTGGACTGTTTTGATTTCTGTTCGCTCACTTTGTTTAATTGTTAACCTTTTGTTTCAAAACCACGTCCATTCGTTCACCTTCCATCTAGCCACAGGTGCAATTCTTTCGGTCTGGGGACAGAAATCAGTTTTGAGATTTTCATAAAAAAAATAGAATATCCAATTTCTGAAGAAAACTAACCAAAAAAAGAGAACAACTACTACAAAACATTACATTAAGTGTGTTTTTATTCTTTGTACAATGTTGTAGTTGAATTTAAAACAACAACAACAGCAGAAAACAATAAGAGTGATGACTTGAGTTGATTACCTCTGTGTCTGTGACTGCTAGGTGGGCTAGGGAGAGGCAGGACACTTTGTGAAAAATGGCACACAACTGCACGGAGACATGCAGTTGATCCTTTGTGTTTTCAGCTCTGTGTGTGTATGTGTGTTTGTGTGTGTGTGTGTGTGTCTTACAGCTGGGCCCTGAGGGTGATGGTCACTATGTGAAGATGGTGCACAACAGCATAGAGTACAGGGACACACAGTTGATCTGTGTGAAATGTGTATGTTTGACTGTGTGTGTGTGTGTGTGTGTGTCTTACAGGTAGGCCATGAGGGGGCGGGTCACTTTGTGAAGATGGTGCACAACGGCATAGAGTATGGAGACATGCAGCTGATCTGTGTTAAATGTGTGTGTTTGACTCTGTGTGTGTGCGTGTGTGTGTGTGTGTCTTACAGTTGGGCCCTGAGGGTGATGGTCACAACGGCATAGAGCATGGAGACATACAGCTGATCTGTGTCAAATGTGTGTGTTTGACTCTGTGTGTGTGTGTGTGTGTGTGTGTGTGTGTGTCTTACAGCTGGGCCCTGAGGGTGATGGTCACAATGGCATAGAGTATGGAGACATACAGCTGATATGTGTGAAACGTGTGTGTTTGACTCTGTGTGTGTGTGTGTGTGTGTGTGTCTTACAGGTAGGCCCTGAGGGGGCGGGTCACTTTGTGAAGATGGTGCACAACGGCATAGAGTATGGAGACATGCAGCTGATCTGCGAGGCCTACAGCCTCATGAAGGACGCACTGGGCATGTCGCACGACGAGATGGCGGAGGTAATGATAATGATTTTACTCTATGTTCAGGTATGTGAGAGCTATGCTGAAACGTGTAAATGCGCTTTGCCATTTTATTTTAAAAAAGAGAGAGAAAAAAAGAAAAAGAAAGCGTCTGTCATTCGGGTTCGAGGTAGTGTAAGCAACGATAAGGTCAGAAAGATAGGTAGGTCCTGTGGAGTGTAAGCATTGATAAGGTCAGAAAGATAGGTAGGTCCTGTGGAGTGTAAGCAACGACAAGGTCAGAAAGATAGGTAGGTCCTGTGGAGTGTAAGCAACGATAATGTCAGAAAGATAGGTAGGTCCTGTGGAGTGGTAAGCATTGATAAGGTCAGAAAGATAGGTAGGTCCTGTGGAGTGGTAAGCATTGATAAGGTCAGAAAGATAGGTAAGTCCTGTGGAGTGGTAAGCATTGATAAGGTCAGAAAGATAGGTAGGTCCTGTGGAGTGTAAGCATTGATAAGGTCAGAAAGATAGGTAGGTCCTGTGGAGTGGTAAGCATTGATAAGGTCAGAAAGATAGGTAGGTCCTGTGGAGTGGTAAGCATTGATAAGGTCAGAAAGATAGGTAGGTCCTGTGGAGTGGTAAGCATTGATAAGGTCAGAAAGATAGGTAAGTCCTGTGGAGTGGAAAGCAAAATAGCAAGAGACACAGAAGACATGGTAGTCGAACCCGTGGACACTCATTTCAAAGCACTGGACCACCACTGTACCTGCTATCAACACACATGTTCCTGTCACAGGTGTTAGACAGCTGGAACAAAAGTGAGCTAGTGGTCTTTCCTGATCAAAATCACCCGTGACCACACATGCAGGTATTTGACAACCTGTGACCACACGTGTTTCTATCACGGGTGTTTTACAACCCCTGACCACACATGTTCCTATCACGGGTGTTTGACAACCCCTGACCACATGTGTTCCTATTGCAGGTGTTTGACAACCCGTGACCACATGTGTTCCTATTCCAGGTGTTTGACAACCCGTGTCCACGCGTGTTCCTATTGCAGGTGTTTGACAACCCGTGACCACACGTGTTCCTATTGCAGGTGTTTGACAACCCCTGACCACATGTGTTCCTATTGCAGGTGTTTGACAACCCGTGACCACATGTGTTCCTATTCCAGGTGTTTGACAACCCGTGTCCACGCGTGTTCCTATTGCAGGTGTTTGACAACCCGTGACCACACGTGTTCCTATTGCAGGTGTTTGACAACCCCTGACCACACGTGTTCCTATTGCAGGTGTTTGACAACCCGTGACCACATGTGTTCCTATTCCAGGTGTTTGACAACCCGTGTCCACGCGTGTTTCTATTGCAGGTGTTTGACAACCCGTGACCACACGTGTTCCTATTGCAGGTGTTTGACAACCCCTGACCACACGTGTTCCTATTGCAGGTGTTTGACAACCCGTGACCACATGTGTTCCTATTCCAGGTGTTTGACAACCCGTGTCCACGCGTGTTCCTATTGCAGGTGTTTGACAACCCGTGACCACATGATCGCAGGTGTTTGACAACTCATGGCCACATGATCGCAGGTGTTTGACAACCCATGGCCACATGATCGCAGGTGTTTGACAACCCATGGCCACATGATCGCAGGTGTTTGACAACCCATGACCACACGTGTTCTTATCACAGGTGTTTGACACCTGGAACAAAAGCGAGCTGGAGTCGTTCCTGATCGAAATCACCCGTGACATCATGAAGTTCAAGGACGTGGACGGCACAGCCCTGGTGGAGAAGATAAGAGACTCTGCGGGTCAGAAGGGCACAGGGAAGTGGACGGCCATTTCCTCCCTGGAGTACGGCGTCCCCGTCACTCTGATCGGTCAGTCAGTGAGCGAGTGTTTTCTTCTCCTTCTTTCATGGGCTGTGACTCCCACGTTCACTTGTATACACCAGTTGGTTTTTACGTGTATGACTGTTTTTACCATGTGGGCAGCCATACTCCTTTTTCAGGGGTGTGCATGCTGGGTATGTTCTTGTTTCCATAACCCACCGAATGCTGACATGCATTGCAGGATCTTTAACATGCGTATTTGATCTTCTGCTTGTGTATACACATGAAGGGGGATCAGGCACTAGCAGGTTTGCACATATGTTGACCTGGGAGATTGGAAAAATCTCCACCCTTCACCCACCAGGCACCATTACCGAGATTCGAACCGGGACCCTCAGATTGAAAGTCCAACGCTTTAGCCACTCTGCTATTGAGCCCATTGAGCGAGTGTTTTGACTGGTGTGATAGGTGTGTGCTGTCACTATGATATTTTCAGTCAGTAAACGAGTGTTATGAATGACGTGGTTGGTGTGTGTGGTCGCTGTGATTGGCCAGTCAGTGAGCAAGTGTTTTGAATGGTGTGATAGGTGCCGGAACCCCCTTTGTGTACATACACACACACAAGATAAACGCGCATTTGAAAAATTTTGTAATCCATGTTCGTGTTTGTTGGGTTATGGAAACATGAACATACCCAGCATGCACATGCTGGAAAATGGAGTATGGCTGCATACATGGCTGGGTAAGTAAATAAAAGGGTCATACACGTAAAATGCTACACGTCTGTCTTAGTGTGTATGTGTGCATGCCTGAAATCTGATTGAATGACACAGGAAACGAATGATGAGCGCCCAACTGCAGCCATCAGTTGGCTCTACCTAAGTAGGCAGCCTGTTGTGCAAATGACCCCAAGTTTGAAAAGTGCTTAGAGCTTGGTCTCCGATCAAGGATAGGCGCTATAGAAGTATCCATTTCATTCATTCATTCATAGGTGTGTGCATTAAAGTTGTGGGAGCGAGACAAGTCAGCATGCAAGAGCTATATGAGAGATGAATGTTTCAGATAGCAACCGACGGTGTCATGTTTTACTCAAGCTTTGTGATTGGTCAGTCACTACATTGTTGCTGATGCTGCGTGTTGTTTTAGTATGGTAATATTTTTTTGTCAAAACAGAATGTTTTGTGTGAAATTCTGCAGTAAAAGCGTGTCGCCACAGTCCAACACTGCACATATATATATTTTTTTGCTTTGTTTTTCTTCTGTTTGCAAGTGTATTTGTTTATGATCAAAGTGAATGCTGTTACAGGATTTCACCAGGGACAACCCTTTTGTGTGCTGTGGGTTCTCTTATGTGTGCAAAGTGCATGCTGCTTGTGGGATGTTAGTTTATTTTCCTGTCCAAATGATTTGGTTGTTTTAAGTCAGTTTCTTATTGAAAAAGATATGTTTTACTATATAGATGTGTGTGTGTGTGTGTGTGTTTACAGGAGAAGCTGTTTTTGCTCGCTGCCTGTCGTCTTTGAAAGACGAGAGAGAGCTGGCCAGCAAAGAAATCTCTGGGCCTTCAGAAAAATTCTCTGGAAACAAGAAAACGTTTGTGGAGGACATCAAAAAGGTGATGTTTATGAAGCCTTTCTTTAAAGACAGGGAATGAAACAAATTAGTTTTCATTTAGAATGAAAAAGTCTATTCATATTTCACAAGAGTAGTGGAGTAAGTGTAACTGCATTTTGGTTTTTTAGATTCAGTAAAATGAACACCAAAGAAATAACATTTCAGCTTGATTGTTCAGGGAGAAAAAGTGAACAGTTAACTTTTATTTAGAATGAACAAACCTATGTATAACATAATGTGTGGAGTAAGTAAAAAGGTTGGTTTTGTTTTTAACATCCAGCAAAATCAGCTGATGGACAGGATTATATTTCAGGTAGAGGAGGACGAAAAGGATGAATAAACATCAGACTTGATCTGAGAGAGAGAGATGGGAGAAAGGGGAGTAAAACAATTTAATTCCGTGTGTTTGTGTGTGTGTGTGAGTGAGTGAGCGAGAGCATGTGTGCATGCATGCATGTATAGTCTTCAACATGTGAGGATAAAGTTTAAGGCTGGGACTGATTTTGCATTATGTCTTTGTCTCAGTGCATTATTGTGGTACTTGTTCATGCAGGCAAATTGTAACTCATCTAAAGTATGTCTGTTCTGTAAAAAAAAAAAAACAACAACAAGCAAACAACTGCTCTGTAAGTCTAGATCTCTCTAGACTGTTTTGTATAAGTATGGCTGTACTGTTTATTTTTGTATAATTGTGAATGTGTACTGTTGTGTGTTTTTGTGTAAGTGTGACTGTACTGCAATATGTGTAACTGTTCTGTAAACGAAGGCTACTGCGTGCATACAAGATTATTTTTGTATGAGTGTGAATGTACTGTGAATGAAGGTACTGTAGCTTATGTTTGTACAAGTGTGACTGTACTGAATGCACACAACATTGCTTTGTGTCGGTGTAACTGTGCTGAAAAAGAAAGTATCATCATACTGTGAATGAAGGCGCTGCAGATTGTGTTTGTGTGACTGTACTGTACTGTATCGTATTGCATCACTGTTTTTTTTACAACAGATTTCTCTTGTGAAATTCGGGCTGCTCTCCACAGGGAAAGCATGTCGCTAAACTGAGAGCGCCACCCATATTTTTGTATTTTTTCCTGCCTGCAATTATGTCTGTTTTCCTATTGAAGTGGATTATTGTCTCATCCGAATGACTAGCATCCAGACCCACCACACAAGGTCTATCGGAGGGGAGAAAATGCTGGCAACTGCTGGGATTCGAACCAGTGCACTCAGATTCTCTCGCTTCCAAGGCAATCGCGTTACCTTCAAGCCATCACTCCACTCGCTGTGTACAGATGTAATTGTACTGTAAAGGAAATGATCATCAAGCTGTGAATGAAGGCACTGTAGATTATGTTTGTGTAAGTGTGACTGTACTGTACGCATACAACATTTGTTGTACAGGTGTAACCGTACTGTCTTCTCCCTGTTTTACTTCTTCGTTCGTGGGCTGTGACTCAAGTTCTCTAATGCACACAAGTGGGCTTCTATGTATATGACTGTTTTTAGACCCACCATGTAGGCAGTCAATGAGTCATGCTCCGTTTTTGTGGGGGTGTGTGGGTGGGGGAGGTAACCGCACTGTAAAGGAAATGACTGTCACTGTGTGTGTCCCTACAGGCGCTGTACGCCTCCAAGATCGTGTCCTACGCCCAGGGCTTCATGCTGATGAGGGAGACGGCCAGGGAGCTGGGCTGGAAGCTCAACATGGGCGCCATTGCCTTGATGTGGCGCGGCGGCTGCATCATCCGCAGGTAGGAGATGCCAGACACCACACGATGATGATGATATGGATATTTGTGTAACGCTCATGATGATGATGGAAATACTCGCATGATGGTGATGCTGATGGTATGGACACTTGTATAGTGCTGCTGCTGATGGTATGGATATTTGTGTATCGCTGCTGCTGATGATACGGATATTTGTATATTGCTGCTGATGATGATATGGATACTTGTATAACGCTGATGATAGTGATACAGATATTTGTATATCGCTGCTGCTGATGATATGGATACTTGTATAATGCTGATGATGGTGATACGGATACTTGTATAATGCTGCTGCTGATGATATGGATACTTGTATAATGCTGATGATGGTGATATGGATACTTGTATAATGCTGATGATGGTGATATGGATACTTGTATAACGCTGATGATAATGATATGGATACTTGTATAACGCTGATGATGATGATACGGATACTTGTATAATGCTGATGATGGTGATACGGATACTTGTATAACGCTGATGATGATATGGATACTTATATAACACCTGTTTTCGGTCGGAGACCAAGCTCTTATGTGCTTTACAAACACGGAGTCATTTGCACAACATGTTGCCTACGTTGGGTAGAGCCGACTGACTGCTGCCATTGGGCCCTCATCATTCATTTCCTGTTTCATTGAATCAGGTTTTAATTACACATACTTAACCGTGACCCAACTAGTGCAGACTCCGGCAGGGGTCTGACATTCCTGTCCTGTGCAAACTATCCGCCCATGCGGAGCAGACGAAACTACGGCCGATAACCTCCCGGAAGTAGGTAACCTCCCCTTTGTCCCGCTGGTTATCGCCCTCTTTTTCCGGCAGCCATCATGACTCCTGTACCTGTGCTCTTCATACGGCTAAGTTTTTTCGTATTTTCTGTCTGTCTGTCGATTCTCTGGCGTTCTTGTTTCAGGTTTCAGTCATACACATGCACATATACTCACACAGACATGTAACATTTTGCGTGTATGACCTGTCACGAAGGCAGCCGTACTCCATTTTTGGGGGTGTGCATGCTGGGTATGTTCTTGTTTCTAGAACCCACCGAATGCTTACTTGGATTACAGGGTCTTTTGTGTGCATATTTGATCTGTGTGCGTATTCACACTAAGGGGTTTCAGGCACTAGCAGTCTGCATGTACGTTGACTTGGGAGACTGGAAAAATCTCCACCATCAACCCACCAGGTGTGAAAGGGGATCAAACTCAGGAAACTCGGGCAAGAATCCAGCGTGGTATACCATTTGACCACCGCACGTGTCAAGATCCAGTACACAAGAAGACTTTCTTATCTTTAAAAGAGAATTTTTTGACACGTTTGCTGACCGAAAGTTGATGTATGCATTACCTCACGCATTAGCGCACGTAAAAGAACCCACGGCAACAAAAGGGTTGTTCCTGGCAAAATTCTGTAGAAATATCCACTTGGATAGGAAAAACAAATAAAACTGCAGGAAAAAATACAAAAAAAAAGGGGTGGCGCTGTAGTGTAGCAATGCGCTCTCCCTGGGGAGAGCAGCCTGAAGAAATCTGTTGTGATAAAAAGAAATACAAATACAGATACCTCCACAGAACGACATTAAGTCCGATAATGCTCCCACCATGAATTTACATGGCTTGCAGTTGTACTGTGTTACTTTTTGTCAGCACTGTGTGAAATTTGGGGCTGCTCTCTCCCCAGAAGTGTGCATTGTCATTGTGCAGTGCCGTCTTTACATTAAAAAAGATGATTATTTCTAGTCTGCTAGTGTATTTGTTTTGCTGTCAAAGTGGATTTTTCTGCAGAATTTTTGCCAGTCACAACCCTTTTGTTGAAGTAGGTTCCCCTGCGTGCGCCAGGTGCGTGCTGCAAATGGTACCTTGGTTGAAATGCTTGCCTGAAATTGACAGAATATTTGGTGTCAAGAGGCATGTCTTTGGTGTATGTGCATGGATGTGACTGTATTTGTGCTTAATTTTCTGTTCCATGACATAGAATTTTTTTTCAGGCTGTACATGATCAGTATATACAGGTTTTCAGCCCTGCCATTGCCCTGTGTGGTCAGCTGGGCAATAAGCAACAAAAGGCAGATAAATATTCAGGAAGCCGATGATGTGTGTTGCAGCGTCTTCCTGGGCAACATCAAGCAGGCCTTCGACAAGAACCCTGACCTCAGCAACCTCCTGTTGGACTCATTCTTCAAGGGTGCCATACAGAACTGTCAGGTGAGTGCAGCCACCTTTCTTCTACTCTTTCACCCCTCCTGGAGTGTGGGCCTGTCAGCAAGAGACCCCATTGTCCCCCAGCCTGTGCCTTTGCCTCTGTCTGTCTCCAGGTATGGCCTGTCTTCTTGATGTCTGCCTGGAGGTGTCTTCGCCAGGTGTTTCTTGATTGGCCGCATGCTTACATGCGCACACGCACACACACACACACACTGATGACACAGACATTGGTATCCTCATCCCAATTTCACACACACACACACACACACACACTGAGGACACAGGCATGGGTATCACCACCCCTGTCTTACACACACACACAAACACACACACACACTGAGGACACTGGCATGGGTATCACCACCCCTGTCTTACACACACACACAAACACATACACACGCACACACACACACACACAGATGACACAGATATGGGCATCCCCACCCCTATTTTACACACACACACACACACACACACAAACACACACACACACACACACACACACACACAGTGACTACACAGACCCCACCATGCTTGGGGC
Organism: Babylonia areolata; assembly: GCF_041734735.1. Taxonomy (NCBI): domain Eukaryota; kingdom Metazoa; phylum Mollusca; class Gastropoda; order Neogastropoda; family Buccinidae; genus Babylonia; species Babylonia areolata. The sequence goes on from NC_134886.1 coordinate 42,098,871, forward strand.
AAGTCTTGGGACTGCCATTGGAGGGATGTGGTGGCGGTCTCTACTCTGGGAGGGACGCTCGCTCAGTCTCGCTCTGCGACTAAGCCATTATTGTTGTCAGTAGGGGGCTTAGTAGGTGGTGTCCTAGGTATGCTAAATAGGAAGAGCCACAACCGAACACTACCAAAGTGCAGGGTCTCCTCTGGTGTGTGGCCTCTTGGCGACTTAACATGGATGGTTCCCTAAGGACTGCCGGCACTGGGTCTGCAACAGACGAACCCTGGTGTGGCTGTGTACGGGACACTCGGAATGAGTGGCATGGTAGTAATGCCACTGAAACAGTGCAGATGATGGGGCAGCAAAAAAAAAAAAAAATCTTGCACCAACAAACACACACACACTGATGACACATGTCTGTGTGTTCCAGGCGTCGTGGCGCCGTGTGGTGTCTCAGGCAGTGATGCTGGGTATCCCCACCCCCATCTTACACACACACACACACTGATGACACATGTCTGTGTGTTCCAGGCGTCGTGGCGCCGTGTGGTGTCTCAGGCAGTGATGCTGGGTATCCCCACCCCAGCCTTCAGCACGGCCCTGGCTTTCTTTGATGGCTACCGCTCCGCTCAGCTTCCAGCCAACCTCATTCAGGTCTGTATTATATCACACATTGACATAAGTCTACATTTGGGCCATCAACAAAGTGAGAGCTGTATTATCAATGGTTTCTCCAGTCAATGGGAAACCATTTACAGCTTAGTCTTTTGTGAAGGACTATGACTCTCAAACTAAGAGGCGAAATTGCACTGGCTTTTAGTGCTGCAGCCTTGTGGGCTAGTTGGCCTTTGGGAACCATCCCAACGCCGACTGTCCTAAATCCTATAATCAAATTCTCGCCCAAATAGTCGGAACAGCAGTTGCCTCCTCTGCTGTTCTGATGGTCATAGTCGGACACAACTGACTATCATATATATATATATATATGTTCTGACAGCCCAGCATTCGCATGGCATTATGTTGCGTTGTATTATGTAGTATGCACTGGATTGTGTTGTATTGGTTTGTGTTAAACTAGCTGTATTGTGTTGTATGTCTTGTCTTGCATTGTGTTCCATCGTATTGTATTGTATTGAATTGTATTGTATTGTATTGCTCTTTAGTCATAGTAGATTTTTCAGCCAGTGTGAAATTCAGGCTGCCCTCCCCAAGGAGAGCGTGTTGCTACAGTTTTTGTGGGTTTTTTTCTGCCTGCAAGCGTGCTCGTTTTCCTGCCAAAGTGGGTTTTTCTACAAAATTTTCCAGGGACAGTGCTTTTGTTGCCGTGGTTTCTTGTATGTGCTCGCTGCACACGGGACCTGGGTTTATCTAGTATCTTCTCATTGGGATGACTGGCGTCCACACTACCACTGGAGGTCTAGTGGAGGAGGAGGAAAAAGTGTAGAGTGTGGGATTTTGTGTTGTATAGAGTGTGTATTGTACTGTATTGTATGCACTATTTTGTGTTGTATAGAGTGTGTATTGTACTGTATTGTATGCACTATTTTGTGTTGTATAGAGTGTGTATTGTACTGTATTGTATGCACTATTTTGTGTTGTATAGAGTGTGTATTGTACTGTATTGTATGCACTATTTTGTGTTGTATAGAGTGTGTATTGTACTGTATTGTATGCACTATTTTGTGTTGTATAGAGTGTGTATTGTACTGTATTGTATGCACTATTTTGTGTTGTATACAGTGTGTATTGTAATGTATTGTATGCACTATTTTGTGTTGTATAGAGTGTGTATTGTACTGTATTATATGCACTATTTTGTGTTGTATAGAGTGTGTATTGTACTGTATTGTATGCACTATTTTGTGTTGTATAGAGTGTGTATTGTACTGTATTGTATGCACTATTTTGTGTTGTATAGTATTGTATTGTACTGTATTGTATGCACTATTTTGTGTTGTATAGAGTGTGTATTGTACTGTATTGTATGCACTATTTTGTGTTGTATAGTATTGTATTGTATGCACTGTTCTGTGTTGTATGATATTATATTGTATGCACTGTTTTATATTGTATGCATCATACTGTGTTGAATAGTAATATTATTGTATACACCGTTTTATATTTTGTTGTGTGCACCGCATTGTACTGTATGCAGTATCTGCATTGAGTTGTTTGCTTTGTATAGTATTGTATGTGCTGTATTGTGTTGCATCCAGTGTATTAACTGTTTTGTATTGTATTGTGTGCACTGTTTTGTGTTGTATTGAATGCACTCTACTGTGTTGTATTGAATGCACTGTGTTGTGTTGTATACAGTGCATTGTATGCACTGTATTGTGTTGTATACACTGTTTGTATGCACAGTATTGTGTTGTATACACTGTATTGTGTTGTATACACTGCATTGTATGCACTGTATTGTGTTGTATACACTGTATTGTGTTGTATACACTGTTTGTATGCACAGTATTGTGTTGTATGCACTGTATTGTGTTGTATACACTGTTTGTATGCACAGTATTGTATTGAATGCACTGTATTGTGTTGTATACACTGCATTGTATGCACTGTATTGTGTTGTATTGTATGCACTGTACTGTGTTGTATTGTATGCACTGTACTGTGTTGTATACACTGTATTGTATGCACAGTATTGTGTTGTATACACTGTATGCACAGTATTGTGTTGTATACACTGTTTGTATGCACAGTATTGTGTTGTATACACTGTTTGTATGCACAGTATTGTGTTGTATACACTGTTTGTATGCACAGTATTGTGTTGTATACACTGTTTGTATGCACAGTATTGTGTTGTATACACTGTATTGTATGCACAGTATTGTGTTGTATACACTGTATTGTATGCACAGTATTGTGTTGTATACACTGTATGCACTGTGTTGTGTTGTATACAGTGCATTGTATGCACTGTATTGTGTTGTATACACTGTTTGTATGCACAGTATTGTTGTATACACTGTATTGTGTTGTATACACTGTATTGTATGCACAGTATTGTGTTGTATACACTGTATGCACTGTGTTGTGTTGTATACACTGTATTGTATGCACTGTATTGTGTTGTATTGAATGCACTCTACTATGTTGTATATATTGTATTGAATGCACTGTATTGCGTTGTATACATTGTATTGTACTGTGTTGTATACACCATATTGTATTGTACTATGTTGTATACACTGTATTGTACTGTGTTGTATTTTATGCACTGTATTGTGTTGTGATGCATGCACTGTATTGTATGTGCACCACTGTACACTGCCTTCAGGTACATACATACTCCTGTGCCTTACATTTTTTTCCTTCATTGCTTTCCCCCCCTCCCCTCACCCCCAACAGGCTCAGCGTGACTACTTTGGGGCACACACCTATGAACGTCTGGACAACCCGGGCACGTTTGTTCACACCAACTGGACGGGCCACGGAGGCAATGTGTCGTCCACCACCTACCAGGCTTAGAACTCTCTCCCACTCTCTCCCAAACTCTCTGCTGTTCCTGCCTCTCACACAGCTGTCTTTTGTTCCTTGAATTTTTTTTTAAACATACTATGTACAGTGACAAACATATATGTATTTTTGTTGTTTTTTGCTGCCCAATTATCTGCGGTGTTTTCGGTGGCTTCCCATGCCACTCAGTCCCAAGTCCCCCATGCACGGCCACACCTGGTTTCTCTGTCAGCAGTTCACATGGAACTAGGGATGTTTAGGTCGCCGGGAGGCCATGCAAACCTTGCTTTTCTGTACACTGGAGATAAATCATATTAACTGTCTGACTGCTGAAATAAGATCAGTGTGTGGTGGCGCAAGTGCAGTTGCTACTTCTTTTGTGTACTCATCAACGGTGTAACTGGTTTTGCTGAAGGAAAAGTAATGCAAACTTGAGAGGAAGAAGTCCTAAGTAAGAATGTTGACGGACATCCTGACCTGTAAGCTCAGTTGCATCTTGGTGAGATGACAGCCCTTCACTGATGAGCAAGCGTACTTGTACTTGTCTTGAGCAGAAGAGAATTATGATTTTCTGAGGAAGATTGCGGGAACATTATGAATGCATTTCTCTCTCCACACAAAAGATTTTCATAGATTTTTTTGTGTGTTTGTGTCTTCTTTTATTGTTTGTTGTTGTTTTTACTCTTTGTTGTTTTTGTATAGACTGCTGTTGATGTCAGAAATTAATGGAGTCGTCATTGGTCTGTTGTGGTTAGATTGATGAAAATGTTGAAGGTGTTTGTATGATCGTAGGTTTTGTTTTTAAACAGGTGAAAATGTTTAAGGTGGGTTTTTTTGGAATATGATTGTATTGGTGATAAAAACAAAGAAGTAAATTAGGCGAAAAAGTTCATGGTATTTTTTTGTAGGTGATATTCTGAAAATGGGTTGTATTGGTGAAGAGACCAAGAGAATATTGGCAGTGCACACACAAGTCGTGGAACCACAGGTGTAAGTGTGATCCAAGAATGGTGGTTTTGTACAACTCACTAAACTGACAAACTTGTTGAAAAAGTAGTATTGTATTTTTTTGGTTTAAAGAACAGACTTACAAATAAAAAAAATGTGCAGGAAAAAAACACAAAAATGTAAAGTTATTAAAAGTTTGAAGCATGTATCTAATAAATGTGTTACAGATTACTTGTTAAAGTTTCCTGTTTTAAAGGGAGGGTGAAATAAATGTGATGTGAACTGAAATACGTCAAAATGTAAGGCCCAAGAATTCCTCGGCATTCCATAGAAAGTGTTCACCGACGCTTTTGAACATTTTCATTGGACATACCTCGATGCAGTCAATGTGAGGTTAGATTCTCTTCCTGTTCATTATCAGAAAAAAAAAATATGGCATGCCATGAACATGACATACAGATATATATTTTATATTTTTTGTGTGAAAGAAAATGTTCTGTTCATTTTTCTGGTGTTTGGCTACAAAGAGATCACATTTCTTTTCATTGTTATATATTTCATGCATTTTCCGGCATATTTCAGATTTATACTCAGTATATGATACTTACGCTGACATTTCTGAAAGTCTCGCTTGTAAGCTTGCAACACTTCATAATTAAGCTCCCCCCCCCCCTCCGCCGCATTCTTTTTCTCATGGTCACAGTTCAATATTTTCAGTCAAGGTCATTTAACACCACAACATGTTCTTAGTTCAGATATTTTCTTTCATACAGATTAATAACATCATCTTCAAAAACTGAGTCATGGGTGAAAAATAGGGTTGCACCATTTTTGTGTGTGGTGTTAAAAGCAGCTCATGGAACCGCGTTTGTCTCAGTTGATGGAAAGGGGGGGGGGAGTTTAGAAGAGCCAGAGGTTTGTTTTGCTTTGATACAGGTGTTGACTCAGACAGCATTTATAGCATGTACAGACATTCTGATCTTTTTGAAGCTGTTTGTCAGATAAATAAAAGGAAACAGGTATGTGATTCACACGAAGACATATGTAATTGTGTTGTGTTGTTGTCAGATAAAGAAAAGGAAATCAGGTATGCGATCCACATGACCACATATGTAACTGTGTTGTGTTGTTGTCAGATAAACGAAAGGAAATAAGGTATGCGATTCACATGACCACATATATAACTGTGTTGTGTTGTTGTCAGATAAACGAAAGGAAATAAGGTATGAGATTCACACGAAGAATTGTGTTTGTCAACACACAGCCATTTGTCAGATAAAATGAAAAGAAATTAGGGAAGCAGCATGTAGACAGAATTATGTTTGCGAATATACAACCATTTGTCAGACAAAACAAAAAGGAATCAGGTTAAGTGATTAGTATGAAGACAGAATTAATTGTGCTGTATTTGTGGATGCACATTTTTGGATGAAAAGTACATAAATCGGGTGATTAGCGTGAAACTGTGTTGTGATTCAAACTCGACTGTGCCTTTCTCTGTATTTTATTGATTGAGCTTGGTTAGCACTTGCTGTCTGTCTCTCTTTTGAGGTTTATGTAGAGTTAACACACAATAAACGGATCATGTGTGGTATCAAAAATGTACAGGAGCATTTCATAAACCTGTTTGTATTGGTTTTTGTACACTGGCTTCATATTTCTGTCATGTTTTTTTATTTCATTTATCTATTTATTTTTTTTGCTTTGAGCTTCTTGACTTTTTAAAATTTTAAAATACAGTAGTATTTATGACTTGTTCTGGAAATTGTTTAGAAAATATATTTTACATTGTTTGGGCAATAAAATGTGATTGGTATAGTTTTACCTGTTTGTAATGGCGATTTACTACTGATCTTGGTCTTTTTTGCTTTCTCTCTGTGCGTGTCTGTTTGTGTGAGGTCACAAATAAGTTACATCTGAAAATAAATATTATTGAAGCTTTGCACTTGGAAACTCTCCACTTCAAGCATCCATTTTTTATTCCATAGAAAATACCTAGGTTATAACTTAGTCAACTAGTTAACAGTTGTTTTTATCTGTGTTTGTGGACTTCAACTTTTTATGTCAATTCATATGTACGAGTGGGCTTTTATGAGTAAGACCATTTTTACCCAGCATGTAGGCAGCCATATTCTCTTTTCAGGTGGTGTGCATGCTGGGTATGTTCTTGTTTCCATAACCCACCAAACACTGGCCTGGATTACACAATCTTCCATCGACACGAAAAGGGATTTGGCAGTGGCTGGTCTGCACTTCAGTTGATCTGGAAGATCAGAAAAATCCCCACCCTTGACCCACCAGACACCATGACCAGGATTTGAACCCAGAACCATCCGGTTGAAAGTCCAACACTTTAACCGCTTGGCTGTTGCGCCTGTCTAAGAGAGGGGAAGCTGGTTGCATCTCTGTAGCATCGCAGAGTGGCGACACTGTGATATCAGGTGCTGACTCTATTGAAGGCACTAACCCGAGACATATCGTATGTCATTCAGCCCAAGGGAGTCGACAGCCTTGTCAGGATCCCCTGCCATATTGACGCAGAAAAACAAAATTGACTGAAATTCACAGATTTCTCCTCCAAACTGACAAGGTGAGGATGGGGGCTGGGGGGGGGGGGACACAGCTGGAAATACTGTAGAAGTTAGTTCCCTTTGTGGGTTGTGCATATGTAGGAGGAACGTGTTCACCATTCTAATGAAAGAAATTTTAATGTCGGGGCATTACTCCAGGCTGAATGAGTTTTAATTGTGGACAGATTCCTAAATAACTCACAACACCAGGTGGTCACTTAACACCAACTTCTGAGTGAACTGCGAGTCCATAACTTGTCAGTATAGACATATAAAACATGTCATTGACCTCACCGTGGACAAATTCAGAGATAACTCACAAAACCAGTACGTTTGTCACCTGACACCATCTTCTGAGTGAACTGCGAGTACAGAGCTGGTCAGTATAGACGCATCAAAACATATACCATGCCACTCACTGTGGACAGATTCGGAGATACCTCTAACTCCAAAGTGTCACTCAACACAACACTTCCAAGCAAACAGCGAGTTGACAACTTGACTGTATCCCTGTTTTCTTCATCCATACAAGTTTCACTAGTTACCTCCCTTCACCACTGTGCTCTCCTTCATTTGATTTTTCTTAAGCAATTGTCATTCTAATTCTAGCAATACTCATTTAAATCAGGTATGTGGAGAAGACAGACCTTCAAGTAGTTTTCAAGGACAGTGACAAGGAGCTAAACGATTCAGATTTTCGCCCAAGCGATGATTTTGATAGGGACTAAAATTTTGAAAGCAATGGTGACCAATCTATCTCCTATCATCATTTCAAGTTTTAGGCCAATCTGTCCAAAAATTAATAAAACCACAATGGTACTTATTGTCTCATCTGTTTTCTAACCAATTTTTCTATTGTATAACATTTTGTCACAACAGACTTCTCTGTGTGAGATTTGGTCTGTTCTCCCCAGGGAGAGAGCATAGCTACAGTGCCCCCCCCCCCCACCCTTTTTTTTTTTCTGTCTGTAAGTGTATCTGTTTTCCAATCAAAACAGATTTTTCTACATAATTTTGCTAAGGACAACCCTTTCATTTGTATGGGTTCCTTTTTATATGTGCTAAGTGCATGCTACACACAGATCCTTGGTTTATCGTCTCATCAGAATGACTAGCGTTCAGACCACAGGCAAGCCTTAAGCTTGCCTGATGCAGCCGTGTTCTGAATATGTTAAACTTTTTTCTTTCTTTTTTTTTAATGTGCCTTTTTTCTGTGATTATGCGTATATGCAATTTGTAGTACATGTATTGGTGGATATAGATTTTGTTTTTTCCACTTCCATGTCCTTATGTGCTCTTATTTTGTATAATGCACTATTGTGCATGTACTGTTCCATGTGAGGTGTTTAGAGCCCATCTATGGGGAGTTTGCACTATATAAGTACAATATATTATTATTATTAATAATAAGTTGGTCAGACAACACGTACGGCAACATGCCCACATATGCCACACACGGACCAGAAATAAAATGTTTTAATGACTTAACAACTGTACATGTAGAAAATGAGAACGGCCTGCAGTAAGTATCGCACACCACAGGCCCAGCCATGCAAAAAAGAGGAGGTAACCATAAAAAAAAGTTCTAACTCTTAACTCTTTCAAAATCAGGAAATCATGATGACGATCAGCACAAACTACTGGTTCGCACACATGTTGACAGATCATAGAAATTAAGAACTCACGATCTACAAGTGGGCTTTTTTCCTGCTTACTAGAAATACTTGGAGTGTTTCTCATGGTCTTCGTCAGTCCAGTGAAGAGAATCTGGGCTTATTTAGTTATTTATCTTCGTTGCTTATACTTTAAATTATAGCCAAGCCATGCAGGGCCGTATCAGGGCTGGATAAAACTAAATACTGATCCAACAGAACCTAAAAAAAAAAAAAAGGAAAAGAAATTCTTTCACAAGTACATATCATATCTTTGTATATAAACCTATGAGGTTGAACATTCCATCGATTGTTCACCAAAGGATTAAAAAAAAAAAAAAAAAAAGACCCCCCACCCCTCCAGAAAAAAGAGAGAGAGAGATCTGTTATGATTTCAAATGGAGTTTGTCTAGAATTGTGACAGGTTGGTGCGTTCAAGTCCGGGGGGGGTTGGGGGGGGGGGGGGAATGGCAAACAAAACAAGAAATTGCCGACAGGCGCCTCACACACTGGCTGGCACGAGTTTCCTGAGAGTGAACATGTACAGCTATTCAAGCCTCTGTGAAGAGATGCTGTCACAAATTCACCAGCATCTCTTTCAAAGTTTCAAGTTCATCTCAAGGAGGCATCACTGTGTTCGGACACATCCATACATGCTATACCACATCTGATAGGCAGATGCCTGACCAGCAGCGTGACTTGGGCCCCAAGTGCATGCATATGTATTTGTGCACCTGTCAGAGTGGATTTCTTCTCCAGGAGTTTGTTAGAGGACAACACTTTTGTTGCCATGGGTTCTTTTTCAATGCCCCAATAACAAGTGAATGCTGCTCACAGGACCTTGGTTTATCGTCTCGTCTGAATGACATGATGCTCTGTTTGATTTCCCAGTCAAACTTGAGAGTGGAATCAAATCCAGACCCTCGTGGACACTGTACTGACAGATATGCACCTTAACCATTCTGCCACTTTCCTCTTTCAAAGACCGCATCGCAAAAGGAAGATGTTGCCACAAGACCACATGATGACCTCTTCTCCATTGTCACATGACGACCTCTCCAGTCACATGACGGCCTCCTCTTCAATGTCACATGATGACCTCCTCTCCAGTCACATGACGACCACCTGGAGGAAGGGGGCGTGGCAGACAGGTAAAGATGGAAGGATCACATCAAGGAACTGTATACCTGGAGGAAGGGGGCGTGACAGACAGGTAAAGATGGAAGGATCACATCAAGGAACTGTATACCTGGAGGAAGGGGGCGTGGCAGACAGGTAAAGATGGAAGGATCACATCAAGGAACTGTATACCTGGAGGAAGGGGGCGTGACAGACAGGTAAAGATGGAAGGATCACATCAAGGAACTGTATACCTGGAGGAAGGGGGCGTGGCAGACAGGTAAAGATGGAAGGATCACATCAAGGAACTGTATACCTGGAGGAAGGGGGCGTGGCAGACAGGTAAAGATGGAAGGATCACATCAAGGAACTGTATACCTGGAGGAAGGGGGCGTGGCAGACAGGTAAAGATGGAAGGATCACATCAAGGAACTGTATACCTGGAGGAAGGGGGCGTGGCAGACAGGTAAAGATGGAAGGATCACATCAAGGAACTGTATACCTGGAGGAAGGGGGCGTGACAGACAGGTAAAGATGGAAGGATCACATCAAGGAACTGTATACCTGGAGGAAGGGGGCGTGGCAGACAGGTAAAGATGGAAGGATCACATCAAGGAACTGTATACCTGGAGGAAGGGGGCGTGACAGACAGGTAAAGATGGGAGGATCACATCAAGGAACGGACACACCTGCCTCTCACCAACACACTGAGGACAGCTTGAGGAATGGATCATACGGAGGGAGCTCATCAAAACGTCATTGGTGGTGCCCCCACAGCCAGCCCATGAATGGCTATGGGGCCGAGTACGTCGTCGTCGTCATCTTCGTCTTCATTCGTGGGCTGCAACTCCCATGTACACGAGTGGGCTTTTACGTGTGTGACAGTTTTCACATCGCGGCTGGGTAAGTAAAAGTAAGGGAAAGAACATGTACAGAAAAGAGGATATTTCACGGACTTTGCACAAGACAGTAATTTATATTTACCAAGTCAACCCTAGGGAGCTGACAGCCTCAGTGGGCTTCCATGACAAACTGATGAAGAAAAAAATGCAGAAAATATGCTGGTTTTCCTCCAAAGAATGTGCGGACACATCCAGATATACTCTAGGGTAGTTCCCTGTCCTTGTGGTATACACGTGGAAACCGTTCTGATGAAACAAATTTTGACGCCAGAGCAATACTTGGAAGCAGGGCTCAAAGAGTTAAACCTGTGCCGCTATATTCTGTTCTGTTCTGTGATAATCCCCAAAGGATGCAGAAAATTTTTCCCCCCCACATCCTGCTTCCCTAGAAACTTATCATCAACTGGCAAACAAGAGAGAAAATAATACATCAAATGCTTTTGCATTCCAACTGACCTTTCTTGAATCTGAAACCAAACAGAAGTCGTAGAAACTATTGAAATGAAACAGAGAAGACCACCCCTGAACACAGACAAGGGATTCATATAACTTTCCGCCAATGAAAATTTCCCACACAGACCAATGTCCGTGTGACGCCGCTCCTCAAACCCCAGCCCATGTCCAGCAAGACTGCCCTCTACACCAAGAGCTGAGGCGCCAGATCTGGCCCAGTACCCCAGCGCTCCAGGACAAGATGTGGGGAACGGCGGCAAAGCTCCAACGGACTGCGGACTTCGTCATTCACTCCGGACTGACCATCTGAGCATGGCCTGGGAATGCTGTAGAAGAAGAAGAAGAATTCAACCTTCCACCACCAGTGTGCATGCCTCCCTACCGCTGAGCATTTCTGTTCATCTCCGCAAACATCAACCAGTCAACCTGTTTCTCTTCGTTCACTGGACCGACAAAGACCCTGGGAAAATACAGCTGAAATATTTCTCACCACACCTACACCTGTCCCCCCCCATTCCCCCCCAGCCCCTCACCGCCTGGGCCCATAGGCCACCAACAAGTGCTCTCCCGCCATCCTGGTGTAGCAGGCTATTTGTGCCCCTGCTAGTTTTAACCACAGGGTAAAAATCTGACTCGCCCAGATTAATCCTGGGGAAAATATGGTAAAAATATTTCTCACCACACCCACACCTTTTACTCTGACTGGGGCATAGGCCGCCAACAAGCGCTCTTCTGGTATAGCAGGCTATTCGTTCCCCCATGGTTTTTACCCCTGGGGTAAAATCTGCCTGGCCCAGATTAACCCTGGGGTCCATGTAGACTTCCCTGGAATGACACCCTTGGGGGTAAGCTTCAACTTGTCAGAACTGACCTCACCACTAGCTGGATGTTACCCCACCCACCCCACACACCATCGTAATGGAAATGGGGGTCATTCTAGAAATGACCCCGGGGATAAATTTAGATCAGAATCAACACAGGTTATTAAAGCAGAACTCCCCCATGTCTACTTCTATTAAGTTGTAATGGAGTGGGGGGCGGTGACGACTAGCCCAGAACAACCCTCCTTTCTTAAAAGCTCGGTAAAACCCATAGAAAGGGGATAATTTCCAACTAAGGGGATGGGGGGGAATGAGGGGTGGGGGGGGGAGTTGATCTTGCCTGGCCAAAAAATGACCACAGGGCAAAAACCTGCAGGGGGTGTGGGGGCACTTTGAGGCTGCTACACCTGTCATGTGCCAGTTGCCCCCAGGTGTGGCCTGACCTCTTCATGGAAGATTTCTAGTACCCCTGCAGATCACAAGTTGTGTTGGGTTGGGTTTTTTCCCCCCACAAATCTGATCCAGAGTCAACAAGTAACATCTATTCATCTACACATTTGTGACACAAACTATTACATTTCATTTTGGTCGTTATGGAAAAAACGGGGGGAAAAAAACAAAAACAAAAAACAATCAACAAGGAATGTAAACAAACTACCCTCTGTCTATGTCCCCCCACCCCCGTCCCCCTCACCCCCACACCCTCCCCTCAGCAGCCACTGACAAGCCAAATACCACACATGCGCTATGTGAACCTAAGGAAAAGTGACTGAGAAGCATTCCTGTGTAGTACCAACTCAAGGCTGCCACCACTGATGGGTAAAGAATTTTAAAAAATGCATCACACAATGTCTGCTTCTGTTATCTACACATTTCATTGCAATGATCTAAAATCACACCATGTGAGTAGACTTAACATTAAATTGAAGAACATGCATCACCAAAACTCACACACTGTGTGTACAGACATTTTAAAACAAACGACGCATTTGACAAAATAACACTCCAGGAAAGGTTGATTCAAATATTGATTGAAGGGTGTTACATAACCAAGACTTGCACAAAGCAGATAATCAGTTTTGTTTCTTCCTCAAACATGAACCAAACAGCAACATATGAAGGCCCAGGTACAGTAATATAATATGTGAACATAGTTATATGCATTACATGATCAACAGTGACATACATAAGTAACAGGGATATGACAAAAAATGCATCATCACCAATGTTTGGACAAACTCTTAGAGAAGCGGACTGGCAGAAACTGACACGCCGAAAACAGGATGGACTTCACAGCAGTCAAGTGAAATCATATAGCAATTTGATCAAAGCTGCATTGATAAAAAAAAACAAAAAGAAACAAACAAAACAAGAACAACAGAGAACATGTCAATGGTAGAGTATTACCCAGTCTGTGTGTCTGTGCAAGGATGTAAGTGGTCAAAATTGGAAAAATGAATTTGCCCATTTTTTGGAAGCAGGCAAAATGTCCGATGAAGAGCTGGTAACTGTAAAACATGGAAATGATACAAATTATTAAAAAAAATCTGAATCTCTGTGAAAAGACAAAGCATAAACTACATCAGTCCATCAAAATCACATCCTTTCCTCAACATCAAGAAACACATTTTCTACTGAACCGAAAATAATGTGCTGGAATGTCAGCGTTTCCACCCAAAGCAGACAGCTCTATGCAAAGTGGATCAGTTTTTAACAGTTTAATGTCCGAACAACTTATGCATTCATACGTGTAAAACTTTTAACCCATTCCTGCTTCTTCCATGACTTAACCACTTATTCTACAAGACAGAAGTAGTCAGGCCAATCACAGGCTGAAAGCTGGCCACATCAACTGACTCTCATGCAAAATGACAGAAGAGTCAAAGATCATGTCGCCAATATATACCAATTTCGAGTCGAATGAATAAAGATTGTACCGCACTGCACTGTGTAATGTTCAACAGGTTTATTCATTCTGGTCAATTCAATACCCCCTTTTGAAATACTGACATGCAACATACATGTTGAAAACACATTTAGGCTAATTTGTCAAGAACTTTCTTTTCAAGGAACAGCATGTCAAGCTGTCTTTACAAAAACCCACAACCAATCAAAACTGAACCTGCTGAACGCAATTTTCACCACTCGGGAAACGACCCAAAGAAACTTTTGCTGAACCAGATGAGGACAACGTAAAGTTACTTTTGCTGAACCAGATGAGGACAACGTAAAGTTACTTTTGCTGAACCAGATGAGGACAAAGTAAAGTTACTTTTGCTGAACCAGATGAGGACAACGTAAAGTTACTTTTGCTGAACCAGATGAGGACAAAGTAAAGTTACTTTTGCTGAACCAGATGAGGACAAAGTAAAGTTTTTCCCATCCTGAAATGCCGAACACTGGCAACCATGTGTTATACAATGATTAAAGAAAAAAAAATGAAGTAAATGACAGGGTATTCTTAAGTACAATGTCTGTGTATGCACACACATATATACCTCCACACAAGTACACTGAAAACTTCTATGCTGGTTCCAAGTTCAAAAACTGGTGACACCACCATCCCAAACTTGCACCAATCTCATATGATGAAACCAGTTTCAGTTTCAAGCAGGCATCAAAGCATGTGGACTGATCCGTATCTGCTACACCAAATTCGCTTCAACCCTTACACTGCCAGCTGTGTTCAAGCTGCTAAGCTGGCTTAGTCAGCTGCACAGAACAGCTGAAAACTTGCTGTGCAGCAGAACTGTCAGCATCACTCACCAGTTCCCTGCCATGTGGCACAAACATTTCTCCACTGTCACTGTTAGCAGCAAAATCATTTTCCGCCCACTGACTTTCAATCAGACTTGCTGCTTGCTGTCCCATGTAGCGTGGTCTAAAGCCAAATGAAATGAAATTATGGTGCTTAGAGGTCTAAAGCCAGACTGCTGGTTTCAATCTGAACTGGTTCAAGAACTCACCATCTTTCAAACTAAGTTTTAAAGCAGCCATTGAAAACTGCTCCAAACTGCATGAGAGTTTGTTCAACAATGAGAAGTATGTTTCCGGTACATGTGGCAGGAAGTGCTTGCTAAGTTTGGTGTAATTTACTAAAGAGTAGGGCAAGTTTGTTAACTCTAATGCTCAAGTCGCCAACAGGTGCCAGCAGTGTTCTCCCTACAAGTCGCCAAGCGATGACTGTAGTGTTCTCGCTGCAAGTCACCCACCAGCAACTAAAGCAATCAAAAGGTTAAAAAAGAGAAAATGAAAAAGCAAAACAACCAAAGAAAAACTGGGAGTAGATACCTGACCTATGCATACACCCAACACACTGAATTATCAGGTCTTGAGGTGAAGCAAAAATCTAGGTTATGACAATGCAGCTTGTCTACTTCATGCCTCCTTGTGGGATGACACATAGCCTTTCTCTGACAACCTGTTCACTGCTACAGTCCTAAATACCCACCGTTGATGTCTACTGTCAGGATTAAACGTTTAAAGGTACCAAAGCCTTTTACGGCCTTCATGGCAGTGAATTCATATCCACCGTGTCAAGGGCTCAACACAGAAAGAGGTGACCCAATCCACTCCTTCCACTGCTTTGACCTTCCCCATCAAAGTCAGGTACCCGTCTGCACGTGGGTGGGGTGAGGAAAATGGGAGGAAGAGCCTTTCCCAAGGACACACCATGTGAAAACAGGCTCTCGCACCCTGGACACTGGGTCAGAAATCCCAACGCCCAACTTAACCAATTCAGCCATGGTGCCTCTATGCGAGGATTAGCTTGTTGCAAGCAAGTCAGCACAAAAAACAACAACAAACAAACAAAAAAAATCTTGTCAGCAAAAAATTAACTTCTATACACAACAAACATGAAAACATCGCACTTAAGACTGGCATCATCTCCCTACAATAAATCGTTTACACATCATCTCCCTGCAGTTAAACGTTTACACATCATCTCTCTCCAGTTAAACGTTTACACATCATCTCCCTACCTTAAATCATTTACACATCATCTCCCTACAATAAATCGTTTACACATCATCTCCCTACAATAAATCATTTACACATCATCTCCCTCCCTACCTTAAATCATTTACACAACATCTCCCTACAATAAATCGTTTACACATCATCTCCCTGCAGTTTAACGTTTACACATCATCTCCCTACAATAAATCATTTACACATCATCTCCCTGCAGTTAAACATTTACACATCATCTCCCTACAATAAATCATTTACACATCATCTCCCTGCAATAAATCATTTACACATCATCTCCCTACAATAAATCATTTACACATCATCTCCCTGCAATAAATCATTTACACATCATCTCCCTACAATAAATCATTTACACATCATCTCCCTGCAGTTATAACGTTTACACATCACGTCCCTACCTTAAATCGTTTACACCCATCAGGTCTATCAACTACCGTGGTACGGAAGACAACAACAGTTTCATCGAATGCGATCACCCCACACAAACGTTCATGAAAGACGGTTCAAACTCATAACCATGACAAGACCAACACCAAATTCCACAAATCATATCACCAACATGTAATGGTCTTCACAGAGGAGGTGAGAGAAAAAAAAAAAAAGGGGGAGGGGGGGTGGGGGGGGGGGGAGTCAGACAATGAAAAGCAGACATGCCTACCCAAGAATTAAAAAAAATTCTGGAACAAACCACAATGATCAGCTACACCACATCACAACTGCATGTCCGGGAATACTATTCCTTGCAGCTTTGAGTTTGTCGCACAGCTAATGATTACGCTCGCGTTGATTTTCGCCTTGGATGGTGATGCACACGTATTCTCTCTGTCACTGCTTAAAGCCTTTACAGCGTATTTCTCACACATGTAATTTCTCTTCCTGGCCATGTTAGTGTGCAGTTTCACTTCATGGCCTTTCTATGTTTCTGGCTTTGACTGAATACTGACACATGCTGTCTAAGCTGCCAAAGCAATCATCTGAAGAAATCAACCACAGGTGATTTTTTTTTTAATAATGTGGCGACATTTTTGTTCGCTTTCCGGAACAAATGTGGACAAACTGGGATGGTATTTACATCTCTTAAGATGTTTCTGAAGTGTCAAATAATCAGTACAAGTGTGAAGCACTTCAGCGAATCTTTATGCAATCATATCGTATGACTACTGCTTTATTGAATTGGGTGGTTGTGCAAAGTACTATATCTCATCATTTAGGCATCCACCCTCTGTTTGTGGGGAATGGGTTGTACCTGTTCACCTGTACTGTTTTCAGGACTGATTGTTCATACAGGGCATCATACTCCATTGTTTAGGCATCCACCCTCCGTTTGTGGGAAGTGATGCACTGCAGGTATCAGTGCTTTTCCATAACCTGCTGAATGCTGACACAGATAAAGGAATTTCTAATGGTGTTTTTTCAATGAATTCAAGGCATCGTGTCACTGTATTTCTCCTTTGTTTGATACGTGACTTGAGGAAACACTGACTGGTGGGTATATCCAGTTTCATCAAACGTCAGTATGTACTTGTCATACTACTTAAGATATTACCGGGTAATGAATGTACATTTTAGTGTCATTGCCAGATATACCTACAGAGATTTATGATTGTATATTTCTTTGTTCAGCAACACCCCCTTCCATTCTTCAGAAGTATCACAGACTTTGTATTTCTGTATACATGCTTGCATTTGATAAATTCATTGATATCATTTAAGAAAGAAAAGGAAAGAAAAACTGTGCCGTCTGTTATTTTGAAAATACCTGGTGGGATACAATGAAAACCTATCAACAAAAAAAACCCAAACAAACAAACAAACAAAAAAATCCCCCCTCTCCTCCTTTCTCATTTTTTTTCACCTTTACATCAACTCTTAAAATACTTCAACGCATAAACACACACACTAATGAACCTTTACATCAACTCTTAAAATACTTCAACGCATAAACACACACACTAATGAACCTTTACATCAACTCTTAAAATACTTCAACACATAAACACACACACTAATGAATCTATACCCCTCTCTAAACATTTCCAAAACTACATCTATGACAATTACGACTCTACACACACCAAGAGCAGTGAACCATGATATGAAGCAAATTCAAAGATATGACAGGAATCTATTCATTTCTACAGAAAGAGAGGTATCACTGGATACCAGGTGACTCAAAAAAGGTGAAAAAGGTAAAGTGTACCATCGCCAGCCATGAGGGCAATGAATTCATATCCACTGTGTCCAGGGCTTGGCACAGGAAGTCAGTGAATTCATATCCACTGTGTCCAGGGCTTGGCACAGGAAGGAAGTGAATTCATATCCACTGTGTCCAGGGCTTGGCACAGGAAGTCAGTGAATTCATATCCACCATGTCCAGGGCTTGGCACAGGAAGGAAGTGAATTCATAACCACTGTGTCCAGGGCTTGGCACAGGAAGTCAGTGAATTCATATCCACTGTGTCCAGGGCTTGGCACAGGAAGGAAGTGAATTCATATCCACTGTGTCCAGGGCTTGGCACAGGAAGTCAGTGAATTCATAACCATTGTGTCCAGGGCTTGGCACTGGAAGTCAGTGAATTCATATCCACCATGTCCAGGGCTTGGCACTGGAAGTCAATGAATTCATATCCACCATGTCTAGGGCTTGGCACTGGAAGTCAGTGAATTCATAACCACCATGTCTAGGGCTTGGCACAGGAAGGCTGAACCCAACCCTGTCCTTCCACTATTTTTGACCTTCCCCAACCAAAGTCGGGTACCCACTGACACCTGGGTGGAGTGAGGAAAATTGGGAGTGACGTGCCTTTCCCAAGGGACACAACACCTTGCCGAAAAGGGGCCTTGACCTCTGGTCACTGTGACATCCTGATTCAGCCACGGCACCACCATTAAAAAAAAACCCCAAAAGACATGACATAAATTTGAATGCTTCAGTGTGAGTTGCCAATCTGCATCATCTGCTTTCAATATCATCTCAAGACAGAAAACACACACACACACACACACACACACACACACACACAAACACAAACAAACCCTTAATCATCAGCAATCCACTCAACAGGAAATAGTTCACAATTCAAAAACACTGAACTGAAGGGCACTTAAGTTGCTTGGTAATGAAAACAAAGAAGTTTTACTTTGTTACACTGCTGGCATCATGTAATGTATGCAAGTTCTCCACACATGGATTAAAAAAACAAAAACAAAAACATAAATAAAAACATGAAAGTTTGCACAATCAAAGCAGGTCACATTTAAATGACTCTTTCCACTGACGAAGTGCAGTAATTCTAAGACATCTCTACAAGTTAACCATAATTTTCATGAACAGTTGTCTGTGAACAGAGTCAAGTAAAGAGTGTTAACATACGATATATCTTCTTGTATATATAATCTCCAATCCTAGCAGCTAAAAGGAGGCAGCAGTCAGTGACAGTTAATCAACTTGGGTGTGTTCCCCCCCACACACACCCTCCACTCTCTCCCCCCGACACCCTCCAAGTTCTTCCCAGCATCATTTTTCATAAACATGTATGTTTCCACTGGCCTGAATCTGCAAGGTCAATATTCACAAAAAAGCGACAATATAAATCACATCTACCCATCATGCATTTATAACATGGGTCGCCAGCCAGTGGGAGGATGAAGGTTGATTTTGGAGGGTGGGTGGTGGGGGGTGAGTAAGTGACCAACTGAAGCCATGCCAGAGTTCTTTCTTTTCTTCTGACGCATTCACGCAAGTTAAAAGTTTAAAAAGATAAAAGGTCCTGTACCCTTTTATGGCAACAGAGGAAGTGGACTTTAAAATATTCGCTATGTCAAGGGTTGGGAATACAGGAAGACAGGGCCCAATCCTCTCCTTCCGCACATTTAACCTTCCTTGAACAACCTTCACACAACCATCCAATAAATGAAATATGACCTTTGAAAGAAAGCCATGTGATATTTCTGTTTTGCACTGACTTCAGTGTTCAAGAGAAAAAACAAATCATCAAAGTGTACCGCTGTCCCTCTTCAAATCCCGCCCCCTCCCCACACCCACACACAAGGGACAAACAGCAACAACTCATTTCTCCCCGCCCCCTCCCCACACCCACACACAAGGGACAAACAGCAACAACTGATTTCTCCCCGCCCCCTTCCCACACCCACACACAAGGGACAAACAGCAACAACTCATTTCTCCCCGCCCCCTCCCCACACCCACACACAAGGGACAAACAGCAACAACTGATTTCTCCCCGCCCCCTCCCCACACCCACACACAAGGGACAAACAGCAACAACTCATTTCTCCAACACTGACACACTTGAACATTTTACACAGTCACAAACAGAGACATACAGACAAAAACATGTATGTTAAGTGTGCGTATTCTTAAACCCCCGTTTCGCACAGTGCATAGCACTGTTCAAAAACACAATAACACGAAATCCAGCAAACAATTATAACAATACTGTTCTCTAACAAACAAAGCAGCGATAAAGATCAGCAAATGGTGAATGTGTTTACAGAATAAACTGGTGATGATACACAGCCAACTTCATATCCAACAAATGGCAAAAAAAATATTATTTCCTTCAAGACAAATTACCCTATCATCAACAAATTGATATGAAATGACATTGTCTAAAACAAAGCTTGTGATATTTTCTGCCAGAAGATTTCTATCTACAAAGTGATATGAAATAATAATATAAGAATTTATGCAAGGAACGGTTCATCAATAAATAAGTGGCAATCCTCTATTAATTGTAACATACATCACGGTAAAAAAAATGGAATCTTTTGAAGTTTGTACAGGAAATGGTGACATATATACACAGGTGCTGATTAAAATCTATCAACTTATACACACAGCAGGTTAAAAACAAGGCTCAACAGGATATACAATGGGGTTACAATAGTGCCCCCCTCCCAAAATCTGACAGCAACAAGTGATCAACATTACTACTCTGAACTAAATAAAGTCTATCTTTTTAGCATGTCTGATCTTAAGCAGAAAAAAAGTTAAACACACTTTCATGACATGTTCTCCCTCCCCACCCCCCTCCACTCCTCGATTGTGCAGAAGGGCTAATGAGTGTTGACTTGTGATCTCATTCATTAAAGTCAATTTCATATGTAACAAGCCATGTTCACACACTGACTTATCAATAATAAAACATGAACTGCACATAAAATTGAAAAAATTCTGTGGCTTAAAAAGAAAATACACAAAAACACATTCCTGAAACTGGTCATCTTTGCATATTTATAAATTCCTATTTCCTATCATTGACACATTTGAGTAGGGGGGGGGGAAATAAAAGAGGAAGCAAGCAGTGATGAAATAATCCCCCCCCCCCCAGCACCCCCCCCCCCCATCCATCATAAACAGCGATGACAAACTGTTCATAACTAAGGAAAAGACCAGAACAAAAAAGATGGATATATCAACTGGAAACTGTCCCCCCCACCTACCCCCCCCCCCCAACCCCCTCTCCCTTAGCAAATGTCTCAGCCCTTCAGAATTTTCATATCTCACACATTACCCTGTCATGGTGTTATTTGTTTTCTTTTATTTCTTTTAATAACAATAATTACAAAAACTATACATGCTAAAAATGCACAGGGTAAACAGAAATACACACCAAATGCCATTAATTCAATGACATGCTCAACCTGTGCCCACATAAACAGCAATGATGACACTTTTCGTGACCAAAATCAAGAAGTCTCCCTGCGTAAGTGTACACACATATAACTGCCTCTACACAGACTATTAACCACTCTGTTGTCTAAGGATGAACTCAACTCTTGGTGAGACCACTTTAAACGTTTCAATAAAACAAGACCATCAAAAACAGTGCGCTAAATGCATGTCAGGCAATGTCCAATATTTCTTTTCATGATTTGCCATTAACGTCAAGAGAAAATCTGCTGTGGATATGTATTCTATTCTGTTTGTCACATCCGCTCAAACACTCGCAAAGGAAAAACATGTTGCGTTACAAATACTGTGTTAACTCTAACACATCAATACAGAACGCAGCACAAAAAACATCAACACGGAACGGATCAGTGAAACAGAGTGAAACATCAACACATAAATAACATCAACATGTCAACACAGAACATAACACCAACATGTCAACAGAGAACGTAACACTAACATGTCAACAGAGAACGTAACACCAACATGTCAACACAGACCGTAACACAAACATGTGAACAAGTAACACAGACACAGAACGTAACACAAAATATGTCAACACAGAACGTAAAACCAACACAGCATGTCAACATAGAATGTATCACCAACAAAGAACGCAACACCAACATGTCAACTCAGAACGCAACATGGACACAGAACGTAACACCAAAACGTCAATACCAACACAGAACAATATGTTCAGATCACAAAAACACAAAACCATATCTACTACCTTCACACACAAAAAAGCAGAGGTGTAGACATAGAAAATCTGAACCGCACAAGCCGCACATGTGTACGACAAAAAAACAAACAAAAAACGCCACCAAAACTGAATTCAGATCATCAAAACAAAACACCAACTTTCATTGTGTGTTCACAGAGATGCAGACTTTTGATTCGAGATGTGTTGCTCCGAAACGAGGACAAACATGCGTGGAAACTCTGACCCCGACTGGAATTCTGATCGACAGGAGCAGTGGGAGTGACACTTGCACGCACATCATACACAATCCTCCATGGACATCAGCAAAGGGTTGACGTACTCAAAGCCGTCAAACTCCGACTGGTCAATGTCCGCAATGGTTTTCCTGCCACAGGTGAAAAGAAAAAGACTGGCATGTTTATGAATTACTAATAACAATAGTATTTAATAATACTAACAATAAAACAATACTGCAGATTTTTGTCACTCGTACAGGTCTCACAGAAAGGCAGCTTGTGGTATAGGGTCTTTTTTGCAAATGCCACAAGATTCCTAGCTGTGATGTGTCGGTCCAGGTAACATCAATATACACACAAATGCATAAATACTGCTAACAATACGCACATACAGGAAAAGAGACAGACAGACAGAGAGAGAGGGAGGAAGAAATAGGAAGGAGCAGTTCAAGACACTGCGTTTCCCAATCCTCTCTTCAGTTGTGAATGAAGCACAAAGTACACAGACCCATTCCTAGGCGCTGAACCAAACAGGATTTTTTATTTTTTCCCAAAAAACTTTGTTCAATCTGTCACACTTACCATGACCCATTAGTGCAGACTCTGGCAGGGGTCTGATTCCCTGTCCTGTGCAAACTGCTACCCCGCTCATTCATAGACACCATACGTAACCACAGCTGGCATGTTGCCTTATTATCTTTAGTACAGTAGCTCCCTTTCTGCATACCTATGTATTGCCCTGTTTGAGATATCACTTACAACACACACAGAGATACAGACAGACAGAAAGAGAGCAACAGAGTGAGAGGGAGAAAAGAGAGAGAGAGGGAGGGAAAAGAATGGAAGAGAGACGCTTTGACGCTTTGACACTTTGACACTTTAATGTCACTGGCCATGAGGTCCTATTGACATGGGTGAATGCATCAAACTACTTTCAATTCATAACAAACCATTATAATAAATGAACGAAATGGTGAAAGCAAATAATGAAACAAAAGTTAGAGAGAGAGAGAACAGGAAAATTTAAAATACTGTGTTTGCAAACTCTCTCATCGTTTCTGAACAAAACAAGTCAAGGAACCATCCCCCTGCACAGAACCCCACCAAAAACAAAGAGAGTTTCAGTTTCAGTTTCAAGGGAGTGTTGAAGATAGCTATACCACATCTGCTTAAAAAAAAATATTCAAAAAAATAATAATATGTTCAAGAAATAAAGAAAAAAAAAGGCAGAATACCCCCTGACCTACACACAAATACACACACACACACACACACACACAAAAACCCAACCGCACGCTGCCAGGCAACCTTAAACTTACGGGTCGTCAGGTGTCAACTGAACGGGCTCGTCGGTGAAGGCAGGGTCAAAGTGCTCCAGGTCACGCTCCGAGCGGATGAGGGGCTTGTAGGGTGGGGAGATCTGCTTCTGCTCCAATTGGTCCCAGTCGATGGCGCGGAAGAACGGGTGGGACTGGATGTCGGAGAACCCCGAATCCGAGTGGCAGCCCAGCCGCTCTGCTGGGTTCTGGTGAGGGGTGGTTGGGGGGTAAAGGGGGAGTGGGGGTGGGGAGGGGGGGGTACACAGATAGATGAGGTATAGGTCAAGGTGTTCAGAACAAACACAGACATAGACACAGAGGATGTGTACATCAGAGCACACAATCCAGACACACAGACACACACACATACACACACAGAATGTACATATCAAGGTACACAGACCACACACACAAGCAGGTTGGACACAGGGCACACAGACCACACACACACACACACACAGGATGTACACACTATGGCACACAGACTTCATACACACAAAAAGGATGTACACATCAGGGAACACAAACCACATATACACACAAAAAGGATGTACACATCAGGGCACACAAACCACATATACAC
This sequence comes from Babylonia areolata, assembly GCF_041734735.1. NCBI lineage: Eukaryota > Metazoa > Mollusca > Gastropoda > Neogastropoda > Buccinidae > Babylonia > Babylonia areolata. The sequence continues at coordinate 42,123,321 of NC_134886.1, forward strand.
ACAAAAAGGATGTACACATCAGGGCACAGACCACACACACACACACACACAGAGGATGTACACATCAGGGCACACAAACCACATATACACACAAAAAGGATGTACACATCAGGGCACAGACCACACACACACAAACAGAGGATGTACACATCAGGGCACACAGACCACACACACACACACACACACACACACACACAGAGGATGTACACATCAGGGCACACAGACCACACACACACACACACACACACACACACACAAAGAGGATGTACACATTATGGCACACAGACCACACACACACACACACACACACACACAGGATGTACACATCAGGGCACACAGACCACGCACACACAGGTTAACAGGCTTCAAAAGTCTGAGCAAACAAAATTCCACACATTTTCCAAGACCCCAAAACAAAGTCATGCACAAACATAAAATGTACGTTTACATAATCACTTGCATTCAGCTACTGTTTTTTTAGAGCATGTAAGTGAGCATGCCGGCCGCTAATCATTCATTTCATTTTGCCCATCGCTCCTGGTGGAGCATAGGCCATCGACGACCCCTCGCCATTGCACTCTGTTCTGGCCTGTTCTGGCCATTCCAGTCCAGTTGGTCCCTTGCTGCTTCAGCTCTGCCTCGGTATCTTGCCTCCAGCTGTTACGAGGCCAGCCTCTTTTCCTCTTTCCCTGCGGGTTCCAGGTCAGTGCTTGGCGTGTGATGCTGGACACTGGCTTCCTGAGGGTGTGTCCAATCCAGCCCCACTTCCTCCGCAGTATCTGCTTGGCCACTGGTTCCTGTCCCACTCGCTCCCACAGATCTTCGCTAATAAAGGGCGCAAATTCAGCAACGAGTCTGACTTCATAGACACTGTCGCTTACAATCCAGCTGACCATGCAGGACCATACCAGGACTCCCAACTATTTCTTCTTCTTCCTCTTCCTTTGTGGGCTGCAACTCTCACGTTTGCTGAGCTTTCAAGTGTATGACCATTTTTACCCTGCCGTGTAGGCAGCCACACTCCGTTTTCAGGGGCTGCCTAGCTATAAAACCTTGAGATTCAAGTGGCAATCTGCCCACCCAGCCCACCCCCCCAAAAAAAACTTATCCCAGAGTGCCGGTGAATGTTTACCTTGTTTAGAAATCCCTTCAGCATGGAAGCAGCCTTGACAGACACAGACCTGGGCATACGGATCGTCTTCTCCAGAATGACTGTGGAAGAAGATAAATGATTGAAACACACATACAGCACTCTTTCAAAGATTTAAGAAAGTTTCTTTTTATCATTTTTATCAACAAGTAAGAAAAAAAAAGAAAAAAAAAGTAAATTTGCCGGAACTGTAGAATTCTGCCTTTACTGAGAAATGGCATCCATTAACTGAAAACCATAACCCATAAAAAGAGAGAGATGGTTAAATGTCAAAATACACAAGAATATTGCTTGGTTGAATGATAATGCTATTGCAGTATACTTAGAATGGGGACTTCTTATTGATGCCGACATTGACAATTTCATTTTGACAATTTCATTTTGAACTGTTCATTGTCAATCTTCAAGTGATCAGTTTGTTCTATATCTATCAATCATTGTTATCTTTAAGTGATAATTTGTATTATATCTATCAATCATCATTAATCTCTGAGTGATCAGTTTTTTTTAATATCTATCAATCATTGTTAATCTTTGAGTGATTAGTTTGTTTTATATCTATTAATCATTGTTAATCTTTGAGTGATCAGTTTCTTTTATATCTATCAATCATTGTTAATCTCTGAGTGATAAGTTTGGTTGGTTTTTTTTGTTTTGTTTTTTTGTATCTATCAATCATTGTTAATCTTTGAGTGATCATTTCTTTTTATATCTATCAATCATTGTTAATCTCTGAGTGATCATTTCTTTTTATATCTATCAATCACTGTTAATCTTTGAGTGATGTCTTTTGATATCTATCAATCATTGTTAATCTTTGAGTGATCATTTCTTTTTATATCTATCAATCATTGTTAATCTCTGAGTGATCATTTCTTTTTATATCTATCAATCACTGTTAATCTTTGAGTGATCAGTTTGTTTTATATCTATTAATAACTGTCAATCTTCCAGTGATCAGCTTAAAAAAAAAAAATCATTGTCAATCTTCCGTGATCAGTTTGTTTTATATCTACCACTCATTACTAATCTTCCAGTGATCATTTTGTTATATATCTATTGAATTAATCATTGTCAAGCTTTGAGTCATCAGTGTGTTCTATATGAGTATATCTATTAAATTTATCATTGTAAATCATCAAAAGGAGGAGTTTGTATTATACTCCATGTTTGGTGTTAAATATACTTACCATGTCAAACTGATGCAAACTAGGCCTATTGGTTTGCTCTGCTTGGCCAAATTTCGCGCGGCTAACAGTGGAAAGACGGGCCCACCCGCTCTCAGCCAATCAAACACCTCTAAAAACTATAAGCGCTTAATCATTCCGTGGCCATGAACAAAAATGCCCCATGAGAACCACGGCGGAGACGCGGGGACGGACGGGCGGGCATTGGAGTTTGACATGGTAAGTATATTTAACACCAAACATGGAGTATAATACAAACTCCTCCTTTTGGTGTCATATGATCAGTTTGTTTTATATCTATTATTTGATCATTGTTAATCTTTGAGTGATCAGTTTGTTATACATCAATCAAATTAATCATTGTTAATCTTTGAGTGATCAGTTTGTTATACATCAATCAAATTAATCATTATTAATCTTTGAGTGATCAGTTTGCTATACATCAATCAAATTAATCATTGTTAATCTTTGAGTGATCAGTTTGTTATACATCAATCAAATTAATCATTGTTAATCTTTGAGTGATCAGTTTGTTATACATCAATCAAATTAATCATTATTAATCTTTGAGTGATCAGTTTGTTTTATATCTATAAATCATTGCTGATCTTCTAGTGAGCATGAATCTATTCTGAAAATGTTGACGTTCTTCTTCTTCTTCTATTCCTCAGTTGTTGTTTAATCCTTGAAAGGCACTCACTCTGGAAGAGGTAGTCCTCAGTGTTTTGGTCGGGGTTATCAGCGTTGCCCACCACGTCGAATGGCGACCGACCCGCCAGCATCTCAAACATCAGCACTCCCAGAGCCCACCAGTCCACGCTGAAGTCTGCCGAGGATCGGAGGAAGATTGAAAATAAGATAAAATAAAATAAATGTTTTAGAAAAAAAACCTAAGTCGTAGACAGTATTCATGATTTGGAATCTTTTGATAAAAAGATTGTTCAGCGTCAAATCTAAAACCACATTAATTTCTTACATATAAATATTCAAATAACACACACACACACACATATATATATTATATATATATATATGTATGGCTGGTTTTTGTTTGTCTTTTTTTGAGAGAGACAGAGACAGAGAGAGAGAGAGAGAGAGAGAGAGAGAGAGAGAGAGATGTTCTCTTTCTCTTTTTTTTTTTCATTTAAAAGAAAACAAATCTTCTTAAGTATTCACTATTTGGAACCTTTTGTTACCAAAAATTAAGACGACTGTTAAGTACTGAAACCACATTTCAAACCATGCTGAAATCTGTGCAAGATCAGACAAGGAAAAAAAAAAAAAGTTCCACAAAAATGAAGTCATGCTAAGTAATCATGATTTGAAACCTCATAATGAAACAATTGCTCAATGTTAAAACCACATAAATATTAGTGGTACATAAAGAAATGTCTTTTTGAAAAAGAAAACATATCTTGTTATGTGTTCATTATTTGGAATCTTTTGTTAACTAAAATGACTATTTGAATGCTAGAAAAAAAATTTTCAGGCTGCACTTAAATTTGCATAAGATTATATGATAACTTTTTTTTTTGGTTGGGGGAAGTGGGGGTAAGTGATGATGAGTATTCATTATATTTGGAGCCTTTTCATATGTTAAAATGACTGTTCAGTGTTGAAATCGAACTGAAATTATTACAGTCCAAGTTGAATTTTGTGTAAGATTACATATGACACCCTCACCCTCACCTACCTCCCCGGAAATTTTAATCCATATTTCAATGTTTTTTTTTTCTCCTCAAGAAAACAAGTCTTGGTAACTATTTGGAACCTTTTATCAAAATCATCGTTAAGTGTTAAAACCACATATCAGCCCAAACTTAAGTCTACGAAAGATATCTAAAAAAAAAAAAAACCCAAAAAAAACAAACATGGTAAGCCACGTTTAGCATTCGCCATATGGACTTTTTGTTAAAACTCATTTCCATAACCAAATAAACAAACAAGCAAGCAAGCATATAAATGATAAACAATGCATTCACCTTAATATATCTTTAAACTATACAACAAATTGTGTGTGCATGTAAGCACTTAACAGTGCACTTCGCTTGATATGATATCCTTCACACAAAAGAAAACGTGTAAGAACAAATGCTAAACAGCACAAGAACAAATGCTAAACAGCACACTTAACTCTTTGCTATAATCTCTAATGCACCAACTAAGCCATATATGCATCATTTAGCTGATATGCTTAACAGCAAACTTAACTCTCTGCTATATCTTTAATGCACAACCTAAACTGTATGCAGATCAGTAAATTGATGATACGCTAAACTGTACACTCAACTCTATGCAATATCTTAAATAAAATAAACAGTGTGTGCATCATTAAGTTGATGAATAACATTTTTTTTTTAAACTCACACAGCAACATGGGAAAAACAAAATAAAGTGAATACAAAATAAATGGATCAAAAGCAATGATAAAACAAAAACTGACAACTAAAACCACGTCAAGCAGACAACTAAAACAACGTCAAGCAGACAACTAAAACCACGTCAAGCAGACAACTAAAACGTCAAGCTGACAACTAAAACCACGTCAAAGTAAAACAAACAGACAAGAATAAAAGAACAACAACTACTATATAATAAAACAAAATAAACAAATCTTACAAATCTATGTTTCCATGACTCTAGAACCCCATAAAGGAGAAACAAAACAATCATTTTTATGAATTCCTGCAAAGTATCCAGCTCAAACGTTTTACATTTCACACTAAATAAAGAGAAAAAACTTTTTTTTTTCAATTAACAGACATAAAATCAATACATATTTAACATAGCTGAATGCATTTCACACTAAATAAAGAGAAAAAGAATTTTTTTTTCAATTAACAGACAAAAAATCAATATATATTTAACATAGCTGAATGCATTTCACACTAAATAAAGAGAAAAAAAACTTTATTTTTTCAATTAACAGACATAAAATCAATATATATTTAACATAACTGAATGCATTTCACACTAAATAAAGAGAAAAAAAAATTTTTTTCAATTAACAGACATAAAATCAATATATATTTAACATAGCTGAATGCATTTCACACTAAATAAAGAGAAAAAAAATTTTTTTTTCAATTAACAGACATAAAATCAATATATATTTAACATAGCTGAAGAAAATCAAAGCAGAAAGAAAAACCACGAAGAAAACAACAACAACAAAAAACAAACACAACAAAATTTGAAGCAGAAGCCAATTCATGTTAAACAGTCAAGTATCCCAGACAAGGACAAAGTGGAAAAAGAAAGAAGCACAAGCTTTGATACAGTTTTGCTGACATACAAATTTTTTACAAAACAAGAGCAGCCCGATTTTGATTGAGAAAATACCTTAAATTGAACACACACACACACACACACACACACACACACACACACACACACAAGAATGAGAAAAAACGATACAGGAGTTAGGTGCATTACATATGCAGTGCAGACTGGACACATAGAGGGATGGGAGGGTGTGGGGTGAGGGGTGGGGTGGGGGGTTGGAGGGGTGGGGGTAGGGGAAGGCAAAGTGACAGAAGGCTTAGCTCAAGACACTAGGATTATACATGCAAATTCCTGCATTGTGAAAAATAAGCGAGTGAGATTTCATAAACGTATCAGGCAATAAATACAACCACCATAATCATCAACTCATTTGCATCGAGACTGGATTTTTGATACTGGGTTAATTTAGTTTAAAAACAATCAGTAAATGAATAAATAAACAAACAGATAAAAATTAACAAAAGGCCATGTCAAACGCCTTGTGAACAAGCTGGCATGCAATGGCGCATTTTGGAAGACTAAAAGCACTGTCAAAAAAAGTACGTTCTATTTGAAATAAAATGTTTGTGGGTGTTAAGACACTGTCCAAAAATCCACGCATGCGAGTAAGAGAGCGAGTGAGAGAGAGAGAGAGATAAAGTGTGTGTGTGTGTGTGCATGTGCGCACGCGTGTGTGTGTGTGTGTGTGTGTGTGTGTGTGTGTGCGTGCGTATGTGTGTGTGCACACACATGTGTACATGGTGTATGCATGTGTATGCATGCCAACAATGTGTGTGTGTGTATGTGTGCGTGTGTGCGTGCATGTGCACACGAATGTGTGGGTGCATGCATACATGTGTGAGCGTGTGCATGTGATTTCATGAAAATGGACCAATTTGGAATTCTGAAACACAAAGGAGATTCCTAAAAACACATCAACCACTTATTCAATCTTTATGAATCAACTGCCTATGCATAAGTCATATCTGTCTATCATTCTATCAGCAAATAAAACAATGGAAACAAGCTGGGAGAAAAACCACAGTGGCCATTGATCATAAAAATAAAAATAATAATAATGCCTGGAACAAAGGGACACACATACACACAGAATTAAAAACACACAGATAAGAAGACACACAAAACAATCAAGAAGAAAGGAAGTGTCCAGATAAGGGTTAAACCGAGACCCAGGCATGGAAAGAAAATGTGACATGCACCTTCCTAGTCATCAAAGTAGCCGAAGACATGAAAACAACGTGAGACAATAACATGAAACAAAGACACATGCGCATGCAAACACGCACACACACATGTACACGCACTCACACACATATATCCTCCCCACACATACACACATTAAATTTTGTACACTCCCATGCATGTACATACAATCTCTAAGTCTGATCCCCTCCCTACATATAAATGTATTTGTATTTGTATTTCTTTTTATCACAACAGATTTCTCTGTGTGAAATTCGGGCTGCTCTCCCTGCGCCACCCATTTTTTTGTATTTTTTCCTGCGAGCATTTTTATTTGTTTTTCCTAAAGAAGTGGATTTTTCTTCAGAATTTTGCCAGGAACAACCCTTTTGTTGCTGTGGGTTCTTTTACGTGCGCTAAGTGCATGCTGCACACAGGACCTTGGTTTATCATCTCATCCGAATGACTAGTGCTCAGACCCCCACTCAAGGTCTAGTAGAGGGGGAGAAAATATCAGCAGCTGAGCTGTGATTTGAAACAGAACGCTCGGGTTCTCTTGCTTCCTAGGCAGACGCGTTACCTCTAGGCCATCACTCCACACACACATATATATATATATATATATGCATGCACACATCATCTCTGAGTCCTTCCCAACATATACACACTCTCACTCCAGGCATGCACACAACACACACAAGCCTTTCCCAAGATAAACACTCCCATGCACACATACGACATCCACACCCACCACCTCTGTCTGATCAATGACTATCTCGTTTGACTGACGTAGCCGGCGGCATTATTTCAAAGCCATGTCTTCCAGAACTACCATCATTTCTGGACTGTTGTTCATCATCCTCTTTGTGAGTGTGACTTGATTCTGACCCCCGTGTTTTATCAGGGTAAGGGGGGTGGGGTGGGGAACACATGCGGATACGTCCTTGTGCTTGCATTTTCTGTTTTTACGTGTAAGAAAAACAAAGTCTGAATACATTAAAATTCCTCTTTTTTGTTGTTGTTAATTTTAGACAAGCTAACCAGACTGGTTGTTTTAAATACTTTCAAGTGTAAAATCTAAATGCAAGACAAGTTTTGAAAGTCAGACTTAACAATTTTGTATGCATCAATATACACATGAATGTTCCTTGAAAGAAAAAGATCCCTTTTTTGCTGAAAGCTGAAAAGATCAAAGAAAATGCAAAAACATCTAGATCAAACACTTCTGACATACACAAAACATGAAGAGAAGACACATCTAATACAAAACATGAAGAGAAGACACATCCGACATAAAACATCAAAACAAAACACATCAAACACAGAACATTAAGGGAAAACAACAAATACAAAATGTCAAGAGAAAAAACATCTGACAAAAACCATCAAGAGAAAACATCTAACACACAAAAGGTCTAGAAAAAAACACATCTAACACACACAAAACATCAACAGAAAACATGTGTAACTAAAACAAAACATCAAAAGAAAACACATCCAACACAAAATGTCAAGGGAAAACACATTTAACAGACAACTGACACAACATGTCAAACCACTTAATCTAATGAACAACACAAAACAAAAAGAGAAATCACATCTGCTTAACAACACAAAACGTCAAGAGAAAACAAACAAAACTAGCACGCATACATACAAAGTTTTCCACAAACAATACACACAACAAAATATCATGGGAAAATACATTTTTATCTTAACTAAAGCAGAGAGGAAAACAGAATATCACCCAACACGTTTACAAAAAATTCAGTCTGCAACACGCTCCATTCCTGGAAATCTTTCCCTCTGCCCACCCCTTCACATTTTTTTTTTTTTTTTTAAACAGTCATTAAAAAAGGTTATAAAAAATATGGTTAGATACATTACAATTTCTTCTTCTTTGTTTCTTTAAAGGACAAAATGGGAATGAAAACTCATGCAGATGATGGAATACTATGGAAATGTTCACTGCAAGCCCCGTGCATTAAAAAAAAAAAAAAAAAAAAAAAAGAGTCAAAAACAGCATTACGAAAAAACGAAACAAACCAACACATGGCCAAATAAACCCCCGAAAAACCCACCTGTATCATAAACCACCCAGCATGCCACAAGCAGCAAGATTAGCACCTTCACACGACACAAACACCAACGATATAGTGTACACAACTGCCACTACCGCCCCAACTGGCTCCACAGTGTGCATGCATGCTGCCCAGGACTGCAAGGAATGTTCACAGTGCACTATGCCAGAGCTGCTCATCACAAATCCATACATTTGTTTCTCCTATCTCGACAAGGTCTGGCTCCTGACTTTTCACACATGTGTATTTGTATTTGTATTTCTTTTCATCACAACAGATTTCTCTGTGTGAAATTCGGGCTGCTCTCTCCTGGGAGAGCGCGTCGCTACACTACAGCGCCACCCTTTTTTTTTTGTATTTTTTCCTGCGTGCAGTTTTATTTGTTTTTCCTATCGAAGTGGATTTTCCTACAGAATTTTGCCAGGAACAACACTTTTGTTGCCATGGGTTCTTTTACGTGCGCTAAGTGCATGCTGCACACGGGACCTCGGTTTATCGTCTCATCCGAATGACTAGCGTCCAGACCACCACTCCAGGTCTGGTGGAGGGGGAGAAAATACCGGCGGCTGAGCCGTGATTCTAACCAGCGTGCTCAGATTCTCTCGCTTCCTAGGCGGACGCGTTACCTCTAGGCCATCACTCCACACACACACACACACACACACAAACACACTTATTCAACTTTTGAAAAAAGTTTTCCGATCTCCCAGGTCAACATATGTGCAAACCTGCTTGTGCCTGAACGCCTTTCGTGTGTAATACCGAATATGCAAGCAGATCAAATACACATGTTAAAGACCCTGTAATCCACGTCAGCGTTCGGTGGCTTATGGAAATACAAGAACATACCCAGCATGCACACAGCCAAAAACGGGGTATGGCTGCCCACATGGCAGGGTAAAAACGATCATACACATAAAAGCCCACACGTGTACATACGAGTGAACGTGTGAGTTGCAGCACACGAACGAAGAAGAAGAAAACAGTTTTCTGTTGCATTATATCACTTTTTGTCAAAACAAACTTTCTGTCTGATGTGAAATTCATGCTGCACTACAAAGGGACAGCAAATCACCACAACGCGGTGCAACCCTTTCTTTTCTTCTTCTTCTTCTGTCTGCAAGTATTTTTGTTTTCAAACAAGTAGATCTTTCTTCAGAATTTTTCCAGGGACAACCTTTTCCGTTGCTGTGGGTTCTTTTACCTCCGCTAAGTGCAAGCCTCACAGGGGACTCAGTTTATCGTCCCACCCCAATGACAAGCACCCAGACCACCACTCAAGGTGTAATGGGAGTTGGGGGAGGGGAGTGAAAATCCCAGTTTTTCATGGGACTTGAACCTGTGGACACTAGCTTCCTGGTCATGTCATTACCACTGGGCCACCGGGAAAACCATAGCTAGGGCTTGTTCACTGTGGTACAATTTTTCTTTTTCCTTGGAAAACAACTGTTGGCAAATCATTTCTACTGAAGCCATATCTGCCAGGAATTAAATCAATACCCCACCCCATCCCCCTCCCAAAAAACAAAACAACACAACAAAAACAAGGAAAAAAAAGAAGAAAATATGCAAGGAATGAAATCTGTGTCCAATACGAAAAAGGTTTTCTTTGAAAGTAATGATTCAAGAAGGAACAGACTCAATCAATGCCTGACACAGGAGACAACTGAGACATGCAGTGAATGAAATGGTTATCTGATTAAGATGTGTAAAGGGGGGGCGGGGGGAATGAACAAAAAGCCTCACCCCCTAACTCCCAAAAACCCACGCTAAAATATGTGCCACAATCAACAAGCCGTACTTAAAACAAAATTTTAAAAATCCTTAGCCCAATAAACGAATACATAAAGGATTAAAATCATTAATAAACTGATATATGACTATCTGCATCCACAGAAATCATCCAAGGTCATTAATAATTTGGAATAGATTTCTCATTTGACTATCCTGGGCAGACTGGAATGAACCAAAAAATTTAAAAAACATTTTGTGTGTAAGTCATGGACCCCCCCCCCCCCATCTCCCCACCGTTCTTAGAAAAAAAAAAGGCTATATAATTTTTTTTTTTCCTAAACATCAAAAAAGACAAAACGTACTTTGTATGCAAGTCACCCCACCCCTGCCCTGAACAAAAGACCACCACCACCACCACCACCCTCCCCCAAAACACCTCTATACGGCTCTGGCAAGCTGCACTTCAATGAAACACCGCTACAGGCATGCTGTAACACATGGGTTAGGCAAGCCATGTAAAAAAAAAAAAAAAAAGAAAAAGAAAAAAACAGGGGGGCAGATAATAGCAGGCAGGCAGACAGGCGGCTGAATCATTCACTGTGAAGGGAGACAACAACAACTATACCATAGTCCTCTCCCCTCAGCACTTCAGGAGCGATGTAGTTGGGGGTGCCGCAAAACGTGTTTGTCTTGTCCCCACTCAACAAACCCTCCTGCGCCAAGTCGACAGACAAGAGGACGGTACTGAGTGAAACGCTCACACACACACACACACACACGCTCTCCCTGTGGTTGGTGAACCACAAAGCCATGTGATTGGTGAACCGTAAAGCCATGTGGTGAACCGTAAAGCCATGTGGTGAACCGCAAAGCCATGTGAATAATTAAGTATGATACTGAATGAAAGACTCACACATTTTCTGTGACTCATGAACTGTAAAGTCATGTGATGAACCGTAAGGCAATGTGAACAAAGTATGATACTGAGTGAAAGACTCACACTCTCTTTGTATTTGGTGAACCGTAAAACCATGTGATGAACCACACAGCCATGTGATGAACCGTAAAACCATGTGATGACTGTAAAGCCAAGTGAACAAAATATGGTCATGAGAGAAAGACTCACACACTCTGTGAACCGGAAATGCAAAGCCGTGTGAATACAAAATTTGTGAACAAAATGTATGATATGAAGGAAAAGACACTCACACTCTGTAAACCTAAAAAAAACATGTGAACAATGTAAGATGTGAGTGACGTATGACACTGCAGGAAAGGCACACACACTCTGTGACAGGTGAACCGTAATACAACGTGAAAAAAATTATGATATTGAACAAAGCATGACTTCAAGTGACAGACACACACTCTGTGATGCGTAAAGCCGTGGGAACAAAGCATGACGTGAACAAAGTATGTCCCGAGGCATTCACAGAGTGAACCAAAAAGCCATGTGAACCAACATGTCACTGAGTGAAAGACTGACACTCATGACTTGTGAACCGTAAAACTATGTGAACAAATGTGAAGCCATGTGAACCAGTATGTCACTGAGGGAAAGTCTGACACTCTCATGAGTGGTGAGCTGTGTAGCCATCTGAACAAATGTCAAGCCGTGTGAAAGAATATGTCACTGAGGGAAAGTCTGACACTCTAATGACTTGTGAGCCGTAAAACAATGTGAGCAAATGTGAAGCTGTGTGCACCAACATGTCACTGCGGGATAGTCTGACACTAATGACTTGTGAGCCGTAAAACTATGTGAACAAATGTGAAGCTGTGTGAACCAACATGTCACTGAGTGAAAGACTGACACTCATGACTTGTGAACCGTAAAACTATGTGAACAAATGTGAACGAATATGTCACTGAGGGAAATTCTGACACTCTGACTTGTGAACCGTAAAGCCATCTGAACAAATGTGAAGCCGTGTGAATGAATATGTCACTGAGGGAAAGTCACACTCTCATGACTTGTGAACCAAAAAAATTATGTGAACAAATGTGAAGCCATGTGAACCAACATGTCACTGAGGGAAAGACTCATACTCTCACAACTGGTGAACCACAGAGCCATGTGAACAAAGCATGATGTGAACAAAGCATGATGTGAACAAAGCATGATACTGAAGGAAAGAGTCTCATACTCTGTGACTTGTGAACCATAAAGCCACGTGAACAAATGTAATGCCATGTGAACAAATGTAATGCCATGTGAACAAAATGTAATGCCATGTGAACAAAGCGTGATGACAACAACAATGTATGGTCCGGAGGCAACGACTCCCACCCTGTGTGAATGCGCAAAGCCATGTGAACAAGTCTTAAACAATGTGAACAAATCTAAAACCATGTGAACAAAGCATGTCACTGAGAGAAAGACGGACTCTCACACTCTGGGACTGATGAACTGTCAAGCAATGTGAATAAAGTACACAGAGTCACGCACACACACACACACAAACTGTGTCTGATATACCAGAAAAACGTGAACAAACTACACAGACTCACACACGGTTTCTGATAAACCATTAAGAAATGTGAACAGAGTACTTAGACTTACACACCGAGTCTGGTGAACCGTAAAGATGTGTGAACACAGTACTCAAAACTCACACACTCTGTGACTGGTGAACCATAAAGATATGTGAACACAGTACTTAGAATCACACACTCTGTGTCTGGTGAACTGTAAAACCATGTGAACAAAATATGATGTGAGTAAAGTGTATGAAATGGATGGAACGAAACTCACACTTTGTGAACCGTAAAGCACTGTGAATGAATGTAACGTCAAGTGAACAAAGAACGATACTAAAAAAAAACAAAAACAAAAAAAACTCATACACTCTGTGATTTGTGTAAATGATGAATTGTAAAGACATGTGAGGATGTAAAAAATGTGGAAAATGAGTTAAGATGCATAATGTAAACGCTGAAAAGACTGACATATTGTGGAAGTGCATTTGACAAATGAGAAACTTGAGCGTCAGCCATAGGGCATTATGGAAAAAAAAATTTTTAAATGGGGTGACTGAGAGACATTCTGAAGAGGGATCAGTCACACACATATACACACACACGCACACACACACACACTCACACTCACACACACACACAAGAAAGAAATTCATCATTCTGTCTGCTGCTCTTCAAAAAGAGAAAGCTCAAGATATGATCTGACCCACGGACAAAAACAAAAACAATAAAAACAATAAAACAAGCTGCACAATTTGTACACACAAAACAAGCACGATATGTTTCCATCAACATCTCGCCCAACACCTGCACTAAAAACAACAACAAAATATGACAATCATAAAAGTAAACGCATGACAATCATAAAAGTAGACGCATGATAATCATCAAAGTAGTGACAACCATAAAAAAAAGAGAGAGAGAAAGAAACATGACAATCATAAAAGTAGACACAAGAAACATCTCATAAGAGGAGAAACACCAGACATAAGAAATAAGTAGGAACATGATAAATGCAGAATGATGACAATCACAGAAGTAGATACATGACAATCATAAACGTAAATCTGATCAACAAATGACATAACACAGAGCGTGAAACCCGTGACACACAGAAAGATATATGAAACACAAAGACACAAAAGTGATGCAAAGAACTTCACTTTTCCATAAAAAAAAAACTTGACAAGGAAAGATAAAGGCATAAATATCTGATAATGTCTTTCTTAAATATTCAAAAATGACTTTATTCTGAATGATAAACGAAGCAAACAGACACGTGAGAGATGCAAAGAACTTCTCAATACCAGAATTTGTGATACAGAAAGAGAAGAATGAGAGAAAATGTTCAACAGCAACTCAAGTTTGAAAGATCAACAAAGCGCAAAAACAAATGAGCAATGCCAACATTTTCCCCACACGAAAACTAGTGATGAAGAAAAAAAAGGGGAACAGAAACTATACAATAACAACTTATAAATACTAAACGATAACAGCTTTGCAGGAAAGGAGGAAGGCTTGAAATTAACGTAATTTAAAAAAACTGGTCCCACAATACACTGCAACAGCAACTTCTTTTCTTACCTAAGAAACCCACTAGTTTATTTTTAATCAAAATTATTTTCTTTACTACTTCATGGTCCTGGTCAGACTCACACATTGCAGACATGCATGTGTCTGTCACATACATATTCATGAGTGTTTTCACACACACACACACACACATACACACACTCTCTCTCTGAGACTGTCATTATTACACACACACACACACACACACACACACACACACACACATGTACACACTCACTCACACATACAATCCAATCACAAATCACAAACGATGCAACATACACATCACCTGTTAACATTAGTCTAGCAAGGAAAAAGCACTACAGCAGACATCCAATCAAAAGTGATACACATCAGTGTCAGAAGAAAACGAAAAAGGATACACAGTGATACAAAGTGGCGCAAATGAGTGAACAGTGTCAGGTACACTTCCAGCTGTTTACACACCAAAAACAGCCAGAGTGTCATAAACAGTTTTGTCTATTCACCGGCATAAGTAACAGGTTCAAAGACCCACAGTGGCAAAAGTTTTGTCTATTCACTGGCGTAAATAACAAACTCAAAGACCCAGTGACAAACGTTTGGTCTATTCACTGGCGTAAATAACAAACTCGAAGACCCAGTGGCAAAAGTTTTGTCTATTCACTGGCATAAGTAACAGGTTCAAGGGCCTACAGTATAAACAGTTTTTTTCTATTCACCAGCACAAGTAGCGGGTGTTGACATAAAATATCCACATTTTTGTCTATTCATCAGCTAAAGTAGCAGGCTCAAAGACCAAAAGTGTCAATGTTTTTGCCTATTCACCAGCATAAATAGCAGGCTCAGAAACCTGAGTGTGAACAGCTTTGTCTATTCAATGGTGTAAGTAGCAGAGTCGGTGATCCGAAGTGTCTTTTCACGGGCGTAAGTAACAGGGTCATGCCTGACTTTTCCGGAGACCACTGCACTGACTGTTTAAATCATCATTTCCTACATGTCACAGCTTTCTTTCTTTGTTTCTCAAGGCCAGACTAAGCGTGTTGGGTTACGCTGTTCAGCTGTTAGCAGATGTGGTGTAGCATATATGGATTTGTCTGATAGCAGTGACGCCTCCTTGAGTAACTGAACTGAACTGAACTGAACTTTGTTTCACATGGCAGCAACCTGTTTCCAAGAAGCTACTTTTTACTTACTTTCTGTCTTTCCAACTTCTAAAGTGTTGCAGCAACACACCTTTTCAAGCCGAATCAAATCAAACCATGTTGTTCATAGCCCAGTTGGCCATAAAGGGGTCCTTTCAGGGCTGAATACCTGTCAGTTCTTAAAACCAGTCAGATGGAAATCAAAATGTTGTTATACTGTGATTTAAGATCATGTTAAAAAAGATGAGTTCATCCACATCACCTTCAATCCACATGAAATTCAAATCAAATTCTAACCCATTCAAACCTGGGGAGTCTACAGGCTCCAATGCCATACTGATGTGTCAAAAAAAACAAAAGAGCAGAAAATGTACTGTTTTTCCTCCAAATTTCTTGTGGACAAATCTGGAAATAATGCAGACGTTATTTTACCCTTCCTTGCCATTTATGTTGGAATGTGGAAACTGTTTTGATGAGACAAGATTTTGATGCCAGAGCAATTCTAAAGCACAGGGCTTAATAAGTTAAAACAAGTGAAAAAGACCATTTCACCCAAGAAATGTTTTTTTAATCGAAGTAAAAATGATTTATTTCCTTAGGAAAATGAAAAAACAAATGTATCTGAAGGTGACAACATGGAAAAAGGTCTTCATAAAGACAGCTGTAAAATGTTTGTGCCTGATATCATGCAGATCCCTGCAGTGGAGCTGAGTCTACTGGCTTGCGTCTTTACGGTCAAGTGGTTCAGTTCTTGGGTCTTGAATTCAGCAGTCAATCAGAAAATGTTTTACACTGAGAAGCTGGCTGCATGACGACACACCATGGAGCCAGAAAAGCCACCTTAAGTCAAACAAAACTGTCTATGACACACACACACACACACAGAGACAGAAAGAAACGGCGAAGAAAAAAGGACGGAGTTGTGTGATCATCAACCGCTACCCACCATACGGCTCTCCCCGTAATATTTCTGGGGCAATATAGTTGGGGGTGCCGCAAAAAGTCCCTGTGGTCTCCCCCGAAAACAGGCCCTCCTGATTTAGGTCATAGGGCGCACAGGTCAGGTCACAATGGCATTCACATTACTACACCCACACAACAACTGAACGAGATGAGGGTGCAACCGTAACAGAAATTGCTACCCACAAAATTCCTGTAAAGAAACTGCTGCCCATAAAATTTTAAGGAACCGCTACCCATAAAATTACTGTAAAGGAACCACTACCCATAAAATTCCTGTAAATTAACTGCTGCCCATAAAAATTCCTACGAAGGAATAGCAACCCATAAAATTCCTGTGAATAAACTGCTACCCATTATCATAAAATTACTGCAAAGGAACTGTTACCCATAAAATTCCTGTAAATAAACTGCTACCCAATAAATTCCTGCAAAGGAACCACTATCCATAAAATTCCTGTAATTAAACCACTACTAATAAAATAACTGTAAAGGAACCATTACTTATAAAAAATTCCTGTAAAGAAACTGCTACCCATAAATTTCCTGTAAACGAATCAATTAAAATGAAATAATTAAAGTTAAAATGACAAACAGAAACTCAGAGACAAAGAAACAAACAAACAGATTTCTCTGCCACTTAACAATTAAATGAGATGATGAGATACATAAAAATCCCGTCAAGAGACAAACTAAAACTAAATAAAACAATAAATATGACAGAGAAACGTGAAGACAAAGAAACAAATGAAACACGATTTCTCTGTTTAAAACTGCCTCCACTCTCCTGCCTTTATGTCATAACAGATTTCCTGTAAAGGAGCTGATTAAAAAGAAATACAAAGTCAAATATGCCAAACAGAAACTCGGGAGAGAAAAGAGACTAACAGAAGTAGTTTTTTTCTTTGTTCAAAATGGCAGCTGCTCTCCCTCCCAAAGAGAGCAACACATAATCTTTGAGCATCATCACCACCACTTTCATGTTCTGTTTTTTGGGTTGTTTTTTTTTCTTTTTGTTCATGTCTGCATGACTGTATGTTGATCCTTTACATTTCACCGCTCTCAGAACATTTAAGATAAACCAGTATGATGCACAGACTTCAAGCTTGTTACTTCAAACTGTGCCCACCAGGAGTACAAAGAAAATACCTCCCTCCAACCCAACCCCGCCCCACCCCCTCCCTTCCCCCCAACCATCACCCGTCAGAAAAAACAACAGCAACATGCTTTATCTGTAAAAACACAAAGAGGCAGATAAATAAACAAAAGCAAACTAAGCAAAACAAACGAAAAGATATTTCTTCCTGGGAGCGTTTCACAAATTCTGTATCTTAAAACCATCTTTCCCTTTTTTTGCCCAATTAAGAACTTGAAATTAACAGCTGGAAAATCTTGTATTGCAATAAATTGCATTGCATTCTAATTTTTGTTGTTGTTTGTACTGTTTTGCATTACTCTTTGTCACAATGGATATGTGTGTAAAATTCAGTCTGCTCTTCCCATGGAGAACATGTTGCCAGAAAACAGCACCACCTATATTTTTGCTCTTTTTTTTCTGTTTGAAAGTGTATTTGTTTTATAATCAATTTGTATTTATTTCTCTTCAGAATTTTGCCAGGGACAACCCCTTTGTTGCCATGGGTTCTCTTACACGCAGTAAGTGCTTGATGAACAAGGGTCCCCAGTTTATCATTTCATCCAAAAGGCTAGCACCCAGACCAATTCTCTAAAAGTCTAGTGGAGAGAAGGGCGTTAAAAATCCCAGTTCCTATAAGAGACTCGAACCTATGGACACTCATTCTCTAGTCAGGTGCATTACCACTCTACAACCTAACTTATCATCTACTCAGCAGCTATAAAATGTAAACTAAAAATGAATAAGACAAATGCAAAGAATCACACAAACAAAAAAGTAATTTTTCAAAAACACTTTTTTAGAACTTCCCCACTTCCATAACACCCCACCCCACTACAGCTTTTAGTTTCTCAAGGAGGCGTCACTGTGTTCAGACAAATCCATATACACTACACCACATCTGCCAGGCAGATGCCTGACCACTATCATATCCCAATGTGCTTTGTCAGGACCTGTGTGTGAATATATATTTGTGTAGCCTGCTTGGTATCAGGGCGGACTTCTTCTGGATAATTCTGCCAGAGGACAGCATTTATGGTGTCATGGGTTCTTTTTTTCTGTGCGCCAAGTGCATGCTGCACATGGGACCTTGGTTTATCTTCTGATCTGAATGACTAGACGCTCAGATTTTCCAGTCCAACTCGGGAGAAAGGGCGAGACCAGGATTCAAACCCAGGTCCTCATGGACACTATTGGCAAATAGGCATCTTCAGCATCTTAACCATTCTGTCACCTTCCCCACTCACATTAACTCTCTGCATATGAACGGCGAAAGAGACGACGCTAACAGCGTTTCACCCCAATTACCATCATCAAAATATTGCAAGCGGAAGGCTCTTATACTGAAGAGGTGAACGTTGACAAAGAATACCACAATTCTGACGACGGAAGCTAAAGGTTGTGTCATTCAGACACCCACTGGACATCCGAGGGGTCTGTGTAAAGGAGACGAGAGGACTGGCCGTACTGAGTGAGTTAAAACACACTGCAAACACAGACTAATCTACAACAGCACTTTTTCCCCCAATTCCCAGCTGAGCGGTAACCAACTGAAAAGCAAGCTGTCAACCAGAAAGCAATCCATGTGTACACATATCTTCCAGAATGTGATCATGACTTCCTAATTCCTACATCCTCAAACTACATGTGATATGGATTAGGCATTACCTTCCAGAACATGATCATAACTTCCTAATTCACAGACCCTCGAACTACATGTGATATGGATTAGGCTTTATCCTCCAGAATGTGTTGATGACTTCCTAATTCACAGACCCTCAAACTACATGATATGGATCAGGCTTTATCCTCCAGAATGTGTTAATGACTTCCTAATTCACAGACCCTCAAACTACACATGATATGGATCAGGCTTTATCCTCCAGAATGTGTTGATGACTTCCTAATTCAGAACCTCAAACTGCATGTGATATGGATCAGGCTTTATCCTCCAGAATGTGTTGATGACTTCCTAATTCACAGACCCTCAAACTACATGTGATATGGATTAGGCTTTATCCTCCAGAATGTGTTGATGACTTCCTAATTCACAGACTCCCAAACTACATGTGATATGGATTAGGCATTATCTTCCAGAACATGATCATAACTTCCTAATTCACAGACCCTCAAACTACATGTGATATGGATTAGGCTTTATCCTCCAGAATGTGTTGATGACTTCCTAATTCCCAGACCCTCAAACTGCATGATATGGATTAGGCTTTATCCTCCAGAATGTGTTGATGATTTCCTAATTCAGAACCTCAAACTACATGTGGTATGGATCAGGCTTTATCCTCCAGAATGTGTTGATGACTTCCTAATTCAGAACCTCAAACTGCATGTGATATGGATCAGGCTTTATCCTCCAGAATGTGTTGATGACTTCCTAATTCACAGACCCTCAAACTACATGTGATATGGATTAGGCTTTATCCTCCAGAATGTGTTGATGACTTCCTAATTCACAGACCCTCAAACTACAAATGATATGGATTAGGCTTTATCCTCCAGAATGTGTTGATGACTTCCTAATTCACAGACCCTCAAACTACATGTGATATGGATTAGGCTTTATCCTCCAGAATGTGTTGATGACTTCCTAATTCACAGACCCTCAAACTGCATGATATGGATTAGGCTTTATCCTCCAGAATGTGTTGATGACTTCCTAATTCACAGACCCTCAAACTACAAGTGATATGGATTAGGCTTTATCCTCCAGAATGTGTTGATGACTTCCTAATTCACAGACCCTCAAACTACATATGATATGGATTAGGCTTTATCCTCCAGAATGTGTTGATGACTTCCTAATTCACAGACCCTCAAACTACATGTGATATGGATTAGGCTTTATCCTCCAGAATGTGTTGATGACTTCCTAATTCACAGACCCTCAAACTACATATGATATGGATTAGGCTTTATCCTCCAGAATGTGTTGATGACTTCCTAATTCACAGACCCTCAAACTACATGTGATATGGATTAGGCTTTATCCTCCAGAATGTGTTGATGACTTCCTAATTCACAGACCCTCAAACTGCATGATATGGATTAGGCTTTATCCTCCAGAATGTGTTGATGATTTCCTAATTCAGAACCTCAAACTACATGTGATATGGATCAGGCTTTATCCTCCAGAATGTGTTGATGACTTCCTAATTCACAGACCCTCAAACTACATGATATGGATCAGGCTTTATCCTACAGAATGTGTTGATGACTTCCTAATTCACAGAATCTCAAACTACATGATATGGATCAGGCTTTATCCTCCAGAATGTGTTGATGACTTCCTAATTCAGAACCTCAAACTGCATGTGATATGGATCAGGCTTTATCCTCCAGAATGTGTTGATGACTTCCTAATTCACAACCTCAAACTGCATGTGATATGGATTAGGCTTTATCCTCCAGAATGTGTTGATGACTTCCTAATTCAGAACCTCAAACTGCATGTGATATGGATTAGGCTTTATCCTCCAGAATGTGTTGATGACCCTCAAAGTACATGTGATATGGATTAGGCTTTATCCTCCAGAGTGTGTTGATGACTTCCTAATTCAGAACCTCAAACTGCATGTGATATGGATCAGGCTTTATCCTCCAGAATGTGTTGATGACCCTCAAAGTACATGTGATATGGATTAGGCTTTATCCTCCAGAATGTGTTGATGACTTCCTAATTCAGAACCTCAAACTGCATGTGATATGGATCAGGCTTTATCCTCCAGAATGTGTTGATGACTTCCTAATTCAGAACCTCAAACTACATGTGATATGGATCAGGCTTTATCCTCCAGAATGTGTTGATGACCCTCAAAGTACATGTGATATGGATCAGGCTTTATCCTCCAGAATGTGTTGATGACTTCCTAATTCAGAACCTCAAACTGCATGTGATATGGATTAGGCTTTATCCTCCAGAATGTGTTGATGACTTCCTAATTCACAGACCCTCAAACTACATGATATGGATTAGGCTTTATCCTCCAGAATGTGTTGATGACCCTCAAAGTACATGTGATATGGATCAGGCTTTATCCTGCAGACCACCAGATCTTCTGACGCAGTACAAAGCCTTACAGCCATCAGCAACCAAACAGAACTGTTTTCCCCTTTGGGTCATTTCTTTCTGTTTTTTTCTTTTTCTTTTTAATTTCTTTTTTGCCTGCCCCCCAAAGGATGGCTATCATATGTCATCTCCAATGAAAACTAAAGAGTCTGGCCGACTAAAATACAGAACACAGAAATAACTACACTTCATTTTGAAGTCCAATAAAGCAGCAATATGTGGACACCCATGAGTTTCCTTCAAAATGAAAACACATAATCTGCTATTTTGCAGCAAACAGAATCAAACTTTTAATCTTTAGCAAATGAAAGCTATGGCAATGACAAGCATTAACAACCAAATGATCAAACACCCAATGTACGCACATGGATAATGATGATTTAAAAAAAAAAAACCCTCTTTCTTTCTTCATTCACAAGTCAGCATTGTCCATTCCATTCCAATCTAAAAACTAGATCAACAGAAGTGCAAACATGCCAGCTGCTGTGCAAAGTGGTCAGCACTGCAGACGGTCAACTAGGACGACTCAGGTTCAAACCCCACCCGGGTAGCTTTTTCAGGGTAGCGTATCTCTCTCTGGCACATGGCCAACTCCTACACAGAACTGGGTGGGCTTGGGACTTGAATGGGGAGACTGGGAGAACACAGTTATGGGTAATCCACTTCAAAGTCGTGTCTTTGGGAATGTTGCTCAAATTTCCTGACCAGCACTGCAAGTGTCTTTTGGGGACTGACTGATTCTGGGACGTATGAGAGCACAGCGTTGTCGAGGAGTCTCACAACTAAATGAACACCCCGTCCCTCAATATCAGCACCCTCCCCCCCCACCACCCCAAACATCATTGAAATATACAAGATGAAATGTTCCAATTGTGGGGCACAAAACAAAACAAAAAACAAAAAAAAAGAAGTAAAAACACCAACAGGAAAATGCAACAGAAACTTCCAGAGAAATGAGTCACCAAGGTAAGAATGATCTCAAGTTTGAAATCAACCCACTGGAAGCAAAAACGATGATTGTCAGTCACTGCTCACTGTCACCAATCGATGGATAGCCTTTTCAAATTCGATTATCAGTGCAGGGTGAGGGAATGAAGTGTTAGAAACCAATACCAATTCTAATAAAGCTTATTCTATAAAGCAGATGACTTCAATATATTTTTTCAATTCAATTCAATTCAAAATACTTTATTATCTGCTTCAACCAAAAACAGAAAATTTTCTTTAGGCTCACTTAAAATAAAATAAAATGCCCGTCAGCACTGACACACCCTACACTTATCACCATGCACACATCAATAATTATGTAAAAAGAAAAACATGTGGGTAAGATACTATTACATTATGATTCAGAGTGTAACAACTGTGTGTGTGTTGCGTGTGTGTACATGCGTGTGCATGCATCGTTTTGTGTGTGCGCACAATGACATTTAAAGTCCACACAGGAGGGAGCGGGGGTTCTTCCCCCCCCCCCCCTTTTTCTGACGTGTATGAGAAAGTGTTCTCTGTGCAGTGTAAACCTGACGTGAGGAGAGGAATGAAACACTATGTTGTGTCAAGACAGAGAGACAAGTAGTTGATGAAAAAAGAAAAAAAAAGAGGCAAACAGAATAGGGAAGCAAATACAGAAAGAGCCAGACACATATACAGAGACAATCAAGGTGTGAGCGTATGTGTGTGTGTGAGGGGTGGGTAGCAGGTGGTGGGGGTTCCTCTGTGTGTGTGTGTGTGTGTGTGTGCGTGTGTGTGTGTGTGTGTGTGTGCATGTGTGCACATGTGTGTGTGTGTGTGTGTGCCTGTGTGTGTCTGTGTGGGTGTGTGTGTGTGTCTCCATATATATGTATGTGTGTGTGTGTCTCTCTATATATGTGTGTGTTTGTGTGTCTCCATATATACATGTGTGTGTGTGTGCATGAGCAGACATCCGTGCAGACATGTGCATGTTCGTAACTACGACAAAAATGATATGAAAAAAAAACAACAATAACAACAAAACATTCCCCTTTCTCTCTCTCTCTGTGTCCAGTCCCTCCGCCACTCTTCCCTCTTCATTCCACCCTGTCCCATTCCCCCACATCCACCCCACCCACCACATCCACCCCACCCCCCCATACCTTGCACATGCCATAGTCTGTCAGTTTGATGTGTCCATCCGAGTCCAGCAAGACATTGTCCAGCTTCAGATCTCTGTACACGATACCTGTCCACACACACACAAGGTACACATCACCTGTGATATATCTCCCAAGTGTTTTTTTTTTTCGTGGTTTCTTTTCCCCTTGTAGTGACACACATACACGCACACACTGACACACACACACTCTCTCTCTCTCTCTCTCACACACACATATGCACACATTCACACAAAGATACACACAGAAACACACATTCACACACACATATGCACACGCACACACACACACACATACACATGTACACACACACACACACATACACATGTACACACACACACACACACACACACACATGGTGTGTGTGTGTTCACCTCCCTCCACACACACAAACACACTCTAATGTGCACAGAGTGCATTCACCCTTCTCAGCTGTTTTCTCCACCCCCACGTCAACTATCACCCACACTGAAAAGATAATAATAATAATAATAATAATGGATACTTATATAGCACACTATCCAGAAATCTGCTCTAGGTGCTTTACAAAAACGATTTTGATAACATAAAACATTATATCTATGTTACATACACACACCAAAATGTGACCACACACACACACACACACACACACACGCACGCACGCACACACACACACACTGCATACATACATTTTAACATACATGTGTATCTAACAGCTACCCAAACACATACGCACACATAGGCAGGCACAAACAAGATGACAAACTAAAGCAACAACAGACACAAACAAGATATACACCGACCCCTCCTGTGGAGAAAGTTGAGGGCCAGACAGATCTCGGCAGAGTAGAAGCGGGCGTGTTCCTCTGGCAGGCGTCTCTGCCGCTGCATGTGGAACATCAGGTCTCCGCCATTGACAAACTCGATCACAAAGAACAGCCTGCGAGAAAGGAACCCATGATGCAGGAATGCTGGTCGTTCACACAGAGATACACATACACACACACTCACTCACTCACACACTCTCACACACGTTCACACACACACACACTCACACATAAACACACTCACACACATACACACACATACACTCAGACACACACACTCACACACACACAGACACCCAGACACGCACACACACTCATACAGATACACACACACACACACACTCACTCACACACACACACACATACACACACACACACACACACACACATACACTCAGACACACACAAACTCACACACACACAGACACTCAGACACACACACACACACTGCATGTGGAACATCAGGTCTCCGTCACTGACAAACTCAATCACAAACAACAGTCTGTGAGAAGGGAACTCATGATGCAGGACTGCTTGTCACACACACACATTTCCCACACACAGATGCATGCAGCAGATCTCAAAACCCCTCAGCAGACTTAATAAGAACAACAGAAGTGTTTATATATATATATGTTATTAAGATCTGAGAGCAAATTGTCTCAGTTTGTGCGCTCACTGAGATAAGAATCTGTGACAATTTCAACGACACATTTCGCTCTCAGGTCTAAGTAAAGTAGAATAATGAAACCTGCAATCAAAGCATTCCATTGCGATGTACCACCGCCTAATCCACAAGACTGCTATGGACTCACACCGTGAGAAAGAACTAGGACAGAAACAAGTCCTAGTCTATAAAAACCTTTTGGGTGGTAGTTGAATCCTCTTTGTTTTGACACGACGTTTCGGACCATAGGCCCGTTGTCAAGTGATTGACGTTTCGGACCATAGGCCCATTGTCAAGTGACAATGGGCCTATGGTCCGAAACGTCGCGTCAAAACAAAGAGGATTCAACTACCACCCAAAAGGTTTATATAAACTTTAGTTTTTTGTCTTTGAAGAATCCTGCAGTCATTCTTGTCTTCTTCCCAAGTCCTAGTCTATCAAACCCAGTCCCTTACCCCTGTAAACGGAGTATGGCTGCCTACATGGCGGGCTAAAAACGGTCATAGATGTAAAAGCCCACTCATGTACATACAAGTGAATGGGGGAGTTGCAGCCCATGAACAATGAAGAAGAACCCCAATCCCCAGTGCGGGGCTACAACCACAGCCATAATTCCTGCCCTGTAAGACACAATCTAAAATTTAAAAAAAATAAAAATAAAAATAAAAAAAATTTCTACTCAATCTTATCCCTGTGTCTCATCAGCTGTGTGCGCTTATCTGTGTCTGAAACCTAAATTCTGACTGCCACCTCTTGCAACAAACTCTGCAACAGTCTCTGGCAACATAACTGATCGCAGTAAACACACACGATCACACTGAATAGCAACACTAAAATGCATCAGCCTTACTGATGTTTGATTCAACATTTTTTATGTTCAACACCACACTAAACAGAAACAGTTGTATATGACTCCTTCTTCTTCTTCTTCTTCTGCATTCGTGGGCTGCAACTCCCACGTTCACTCGTATATACGCGAGTGGGCTTTTACGTGCATGACTGTTTTTAACCCGCCATGTAGGCAGCCATACTCCGCTTTCAGGGGTGTGCATGCTGGGTGTGTTCTTGTTTCCATAACCCACCGAACGCGGACATGGATTACAGGATCTTTAACGTGCGTATTTGATCTTCTGCTTGTGTATACACACGAAGGGGGTTCAGGCACTGGCAGGTCTGCACATATGTTGACCTGGGAGATCGTAAAAAATCTCCACCCTTTACCCACCAGGCGCCGTTACCTAGATTCAAACCCGGGACCCTCAGATTTAAAGTCCAACGCTTTAACCACTCGGCTACTGCGCCCGTCAATGCACCAATCAATATGGAGGACTTTCACTTTTCAAGATTCTCAGCAGATGCAAATGTGTCTGAGTGCGTATGTGTGTGTGCCTGAAATCTGACTGAATGACACAGGAAACGAATGATGAGCAGCCTGTTGTGCAAACGACCCCCCGAGTTTGTTAAGCACTTAGAGCTTGGTCCCTGACCGATGATAGGCGCTATATCAGTATCCACATCACTGATTCGTTCACCATCCCCTAGCCCCCACCCCTCCCCACCCTGCACCCCTCACGCACAGCCACACCCTCACAAAGCCACACTCGTGTCACAGACCTGGACTCGCTCTGGAAACAGGAGTGCAGGCCGACCAGGAAGGGGTAGTTGGTGGCCGTCTCAAACACATGCTTCTCCGTCTGCACCCAGTCTATGTCCTGCCCCAGAGATCAACATTGTCACTTTACACTCACAGTCTGTGTCAGGATCAACATCGTCACTCTACACTCACAGTCTATGTCAGGATCAACATCGTCACTCTACACTCACAGTCTGTGTCCTGACAACAGGATCAACATCGTCACTCTACACTCACAGTCTATGTCCTGACAACAGGATCAACATCGTCACTCTACACTCACAGTCTGTGTCAGGATCAACATCGTCACTCTACACTCACAGTCTATGTCCTGACAACAGGATCAACATCGTCACTCTACACTCACAGTCTGTGTCCTGACAACAGGATCAACATCGTCACTCTACACTCACAGTCTATGTCCTGACAACAGGAACAACATCATCACTCTACACTCACAGTCTGTGTCAGGATCAACATCGTCACTCTACACTCACAGTCTATGTCAGGATCAACATCGTCACTCTACACTCACAGTCTATGTCCTGACAACAGGAACAACATCATCACTCTACACTCACAGTCTATGTCCTGACAACAGGATCAACATCATCACTCTACACTCACAGTCTATGTCAGGATCAACATCGTCACTCTACACTCACAGTCTATGTCCTGACAACAGGATCAACATCATCACTCTACACTCACAGTCTATGTCAGGATCAACATCATCACTCTACCCTCCTTATTAGTGTTAGTCCCCCCACCCCACCCCAGCCCCCAACCCTACAAGCTCATGGGGTGGGTGGGGGGTGGGGGGAACAAACGGAAATGCATACAAGCATGTCCGCGTGTGTGCACACGCAGGCATACATGTACTTGTGCACATGCTCTACGATAGTTCCCTCCTCCTCTACATGCTCGCAAGGGGGGACAAAAGAAAATTCCGACACACACACATCTCCCTCCCCCCCCACACACACACACTTATCCCTCCCTCTCAACCTGCCCCCTGACATGCATTTCCCCCAACCCCCTTCTACTCAACGTATTACCCCCTACTCTCTCCTCTTCCACCCTCACGCACATCGTCTCTCCCCTCCCACACATTTCCCCCTTACCCCCACCACTCCCCCTCCCACCCCACACACACATCTTCTACCCATCCTCTCCCGCTTCCCTCCCACTCACATCTCCTCCCACCCCTCAACTCACACACACACACATCTAACCTCCCAATTTCCCCCTACCCACCTCACACACACACATCTTCTCGCCTCCTTCCCCACCACCCCACCACACGTCTCCCACCTCACACACTTCTCCCTCTACCCATCAATCCCCGTCCCCTGACACTACACACACACACACACACACACACACACACAGAGCCACATTCCTAACACAACAACAAACTCTTCCCAACTATTCTTTTGCCAGCTAGGCAAGCAAAGTATTCACTCACCTCATCATCGTTGACCAGCTCCTTCTTGATGACCTTCATGGCGTAGATACGCTTGGTGCGTTTGTGCTCCACCTGAAGCACCTTGGCATAGCTGCCACGCCCGATGACTCTCAGCAGCTGGAAGTCCTGCAGACCCAGCAGGTTCTCAGGGCTGCCCGGTGCCTGACAACAGTTCACAGAGAGTGAGAGGGTGAGAGAAGGAGGGAGGGAGAGTGAGAGAGTGAGAGTGAGGGACGGAGGGAGAGTGAGAGAAGAGTGAGGGAGGGAGGGAGGGAGGGAGAGTGTGAGAGAGAGGGACGGAGGGAGAGTGAGAGAAGAGTGAGGGAGGGAGGGAGGGAAGAGTGAGGGAGGGAGGGAGAGTGAGAGAAGAGTGAGGGAGGGAGGGAGAGCGAGGGAAGAGGGAGGGAGGGAGGGGGGAGGGAGAGTATGAGAGAGTGAAAGCGAGGGAGGGAGAGGGAGAGAGAGACAGGGAGGGAGAGAGAGGGAGAGAAAGGGAGTGAGAGAGAGAGTGAGGGAGAGAGGGAGAGTGAGAGGAAGAGAGAGTGAGGGAGAGAGGGGTAGAGAAAGTGAGGGAGGTAGGGAGAGTGAGAGGGTGAGAGAGGGAGAGAGAGGGAGGAAGGGAGAGAGAGTAAGAGGGAGAGATGGGGAGAGAGAGTGTGGGAGGGAGGGAGATTGAAAAGGTGAGAGAGTGAGACGGGGAGAGAGAACTCAGATGATTTAATGCACTCGGTCTGATCAGGACTGCCCAACTAAAAAAAAAATTTTAAAAAAAACAACAAAAAATAAATTCAACTGCACAAAACCCTGTCACTTCTTGAAAAAACAACAACAAACAAAAAAAACTCACTTGGAAAAAAATCATCAGGAACAAAATAGTAAAGAACATACTCATATGCAAAGCATACACACCCCTATGACCCCTATGACAGGCAACATGCTGGCACATACTACTACTACTACTACTATAATAATATTTATGTAGCGCTGAATCTTGTGCAGAGGCAAATCAAAGTGCTTTCACACCAGTCACTCACCCGCATACATAACTCTAAAACTGAAGAAACTGAAGACAAGGAACAGGCAGAGGAGGTAGGCTATCTTGGGAAGAGGTTGGTTTTAAGGCCAGACTTGAAAGAACTGAGTGCAGAGAACTGACGAAGCGAAAGAGGAAGTTCATTCCAGACGCAAGGTCCAGAGACAGAGAAAGAATGGCAGCCAACAGAGGAGTGTTCGAATCTGGGTATGCGCAAACAGAGTAGATCCGAAACCGATCATAAAGAGCGAGATGGAGTGTGCAGGTGAAGGCAGCCACAGAGACAGGAAGGGGCAGATTTGTGAATACATTTATAACATGAGTGCTGATCTTACAATTTATTCTGTGTGAGACAAGGAGCCAATGGAGATGTTGCAAAAGATGAGTGATGTGCACAGATCTTTTCTTTCGGAGGACGAGTCGGGCACAAGAGTTTTGTATGTGCTGACAGGACTGAAATAATTATACAACTATACAAAAACACATTCATGGATACCCTTTCCCCTTTCAGAAAAAAACAAACAAAAAAAACAACAATAAAAACATGACAATAACAACAAACCATTCACATGCTACTACACTGTTACTTCCTCTTGATTTTTTTTTTTTTTCTCAAGGCCTGACTAAGCGTGTTGGGCTACGCCGCTGGTCAGGCATCTGCTTGGCAGATGTGGTGTAGCGTATATGGATTTGTCCGAACGCAGTGACGCCTCCTTGAGCTACTGAAACTGAAACTGTTAATTCCTCTTGAGAGGAAATGGAGAACATAAAGTTGACTTGACTCACACAACAAAACTGATGCATCACTCCAACATTTATGTCTCTCACCCCAGTGCCCACTGCCCATCCAACAAAACCAACACCAACAACAGCAGCAGCAACAACACAAGCAACAAGAACCAGTGAAAACTCGTCAGCTTACCTCCACCTTCGACGTCTATCGCACATCCATCCACCATGGCCCCCGCAAGCAGAGGAGAGAGAAAAAACAGAACACAAGTCATTGTCATTAGTATCATAAGCAAAAAAAACCCTACAGCCACACGCACACACCCACACACACGCACACACATACTCACACACTCATATGCACACTCAAACACATGCAGACATACACATACTCACACACATATAAGCACAAACACACACACATACAAAAACGCACACAAACACAAACACACATACACACACACACTCAGGCACACACACACATATACACATACACACACACACACCTAAATGGACACACGCAAATACACACACACAAACCTCATACTAACAGGCAAACAAATAACCAGCCCAGTTACCATTAACCCCTCCTCCCCCCTTGTCTTACGAAATAAAAAGAGGGTAAATTCAAATACATCATTCATGTGCAGAAAGCCCATCACAAAAAGACACAAACACAACCAATACATACAGTACATTATTGCACATAAATAAATACTGGACAGCATTTAACAATTACACTTCTAACGGCAAAAGACCAGAACAATCTGTGACTCAGAAAGGCAGGTTAACCCATAACTGCTGCTGACGAGTATGCTGATCAGTGAAGGACTGTTGCCTAGCTGGGGTAAAATAGAGCTTACAGTTCTGGATGTTGGTCACCATTCTTTATTTGGACTCCTTCCTTGAGGGACTGAATTGTTTTGTTCAGCAAAACCAATCACACTACTTAACTCATTCTACTCCAGGTACGAGTTAACTCATACCATCATTACTTCCCCTGCGGACCTGGTATGAGTAATCTTGTACAAATACACTATTCTAATTTTGGTTATTCTTGCTTGGTACAGTTAGCATTCTAAGCTGAACCATTTATGGATTCTGGAAGCATGAAAATGATGCTTGTTTGACTGATTAAATCAACAATTCCCTATCGATTTTTCTTGTTTTAGTGAACAACCCTACTTTTTACTGCAGTGGTCTCATGTAGTGCTGGTCCATGTGAGTTGTAGCAGGCATGTAGCTGTGGGGCACCATGAGTTAAAAGCACACACGAACTATTCTTGCACTTCTTAACTCAGTACTGCCAGTTTGCTGCCCTGACTTCCCCCACAAGAACTATTCTTGCACTTCTTAACTCAGTACTGCCAGTTTGCTTCCCTGACTTCCCCCACAAGAACTATTCTTGCACTTCTTAACTCAGTACTGCCAGTTTGCTTCCTTGACTTTCCCCACAAGAACTATTCTTGCACTTCTTAACTCAGTACTGCCAGTTTGCTTCCCTGACTTTCCCCACAGACGACAAAGTTGTATGGGTTAGTAAATAAAATCGCCAAAAAAACAAATGTTACAAGTTATAAACTGAAGATTTCCAAACTGATCAGTAATATAACTAGTTATTGGGGACAAAATATGAAACTACTTCCCTTCTCATGCTATCATCCAGTGAGATGATGAAAGTAACCATAATTTTTGTTCGAAATGTGCACACATATGACTTGTAAACAAATCCTGGAAAGCACACATTTGAAATGAACTGAATTCAGAATGTTATACAGCCCTGATGGGCCCCTTCATCTAATTCTGAAGTCCACATTGTGACAGAGAAGAAACTGGGACAGACACCTTTACTGACACACACTGTTCACATGAACCAGTCACCAAGAAAATAACTCTCCTGCTTGCGAGCACAGCAACACACACTGCATTTATTGGTCCCAGCAGAGAGTGGAAAGGTCAGTCAAGATATTCTTAGCTTTTAATGTCATGCAAATTAGGTGCCTTCCATTAAATTCAAAACTTTCTAAAGTCCCTATCAGGCTCCTTAGTCTGAAACAGCTGTAAACAGTAGAGCCCTCGACTGAGGCCCATCGTCAAGGGTGAGTTAACCCATTCAACCCTGAGAAGTTTTCAGCTTCTGCAGGCTTCCGTGCCACAATGGTGCAGAAAAAACAAACACAAAAAACATGCAGAAAATATACTGTTTTTCCTCCAAATTACATGTGGACACTGTAATATATTCTGTGTATCTGTATATACAGTATAACTCGAATCTAGATCTGAGTTCGTTTCACAGTAGCGTTCATAGATACAGCGGTTGGTAAGCCAAGGGGGTCTAACTCCTATCCAGTTCAGAGGATGTTACTAACATGTACTATGGATTTGGGAACAGGGTTTGCCGTCAGATGATAAACATCTGGATATATGCGACATACACCTCCAAAAACACCAATTACCATACAAGTCAGTTCCCTTTCTTTGCCATTTATGCATACGTAGGAACCTGAAAACAGTTTTAACGAGACAGATTTTTATGCCAGAGCAATGCACAGGCACAGGGCTCAAAGAGTAAAGAGCACAAAAGAAGTGTGTGTTCTTGCGCTTCACAGTCATGCCACACAAATCTCACTTCACCAAGGCTTCAAAGGGTTAACAAATAGTAAAGAGTGGTAACTCTCTCCATTCACAAGGCACACAACAAATGCTGTTTATGCATGATCGGTAAAAGGACAAGCCCGGCGCTTTCTTTTTGAAGAAGTGTCTGGGTTTGTTCCAATGTACCTTTTATTTTATTTTGTGTGCTAGCTGAATTGGTAGCGTAAGCAGCATTGACTTGAAGTTGTGCACCACACTTTACTATTTGTTAATCAGTTGTTCTCCTGGACTCACTGATCAACTTCAAGGGGTTAACACAACAGTTTGACTAACAAAAAATGCAGGAACTGAAGACAACTACTATTCAATCATGATCACCACCATACACAATAACAGACGGCATATCACACCAACAAAAGGAAACGTGGCCTAGTTGTTATACACTTGAGCGTCCCCAAGTTCACATCCCAAATACATACAGACAAGGACTCTTCCTTCCCCTCCACTGGACCATAACTGGCGGTGGTCTGTGTTAGTTAGTCTTTCTGATGAGATGCTAAAACGAGCTCCTATGTGTAGCATGCATTTTGCGCAAATAAAAGAAGAACCCATGGCAACAAAACAGTTGCAAAATTCTGTAGAAAAATCCACTCTGACAGTACTGTACACTTGCAGAAGGAAACAAAGAAATCCACTCTGACAGTACTGTACACTTGCAGAAGGAAAACAAAGAAATCCACTCTGACAGTACTGTACACTTGCAGAAGGAAACAAAGAAATCCACTCTGACAGTACTGTACACTTGCAGAAGGAAAAAAAGAAAGCACACAGTTGGTACTGCACTGTGGCAATACAGCCTGGATTTTACAGAGAAGTCTGTTGTCACAAAA
>NC_134886.1:42162248-42304748 GCF_041734735.1 Babylonia areolata
AAGTTACATGAAGGATGTCTAACTCTCTTTAAAAATAAAGAAAAAAAAATCCAACACATACACACACAAAAAAATACAATACAAAGACGAAGCAGTTTCAAATCAAACATCCACAGAATCACCGCCTCAGAAGTGATGCCGAAAGAAATGATAAACTGCAATGTGTCCTTTTCTCATATTGCCTGCAGGTTGTCACCGAGTAGAATACCAAATGATAGCGCGCATGAAACCATAATGCGCATGACATAATCAACAATGACATTTCACACATTTTTGTACTGATGACAAACTAAAAACAAAACAAAAACAAAACAAAATAAAAAGATGTCACACACACAAAGTGATGCACGCATACCACTCCACATCCACCCACCCACCCACACTTGGGCCCTTACCTCTTTCCCCATTTCGTACGTCACTGTGCTGTTCTTAGGACCTGAAAATCAAAGGCACACAATGTTAAACAGTTTCTCTCTTTTTTATTTATTCATTTTTTTCAACAGAAATACTTTCATACATTATGCTCAGCATGCTGGATCAGCAGAAACAGATCACAAGTCTTGTTCCTTGGCCAGACTATCAATAAAATTGCTTTTTTGACACTCTGTTATACAATCTCTGAAGCTTGGTTTTCTCAGCATATTTTGATTCACTCATGTGTATGAGTGTATGTATTACTATTTTTACCCACCTTGCTGGCAGCCAGCCATATTCCATTTTCGGGGATGTGTATGCTGGGTATGTTCTTGTTTCCATAACACACCTAACACTGACATGTATTACAGGATCTTTAACGTGCGCATCTGATCTTCTGCACACTTACACTGACCTGGGAGATTGAAAAAAATCTCCACCTTTAACACATCTGGTCTTCTGAACCCAGGAAACAGGTGAGAATCAAGAACTCTAACCAATCAACCACAACATCTCATCAATTATTCCTCTCTTCTGTGATCACTACAATGCTAAAAGACCAAAAGCGCTTTCAAACCATAGTAAACAACAAAAATCCAGAGTACAATATGCTAACAGATCATAAATTATAGATCAAGCACAAGGGAAAAAAAGATAATGAAGAGACTTAAAAAAAACAAAAAAAAAAAAAAAAGGAAAAAAGAAAGAAATCAAACCTGGCTGTGAAGACCCGTTAGCCTCCCGAGAAGCTGAGGGCATCTTTGATTGTTCCGGCGGCAATGGTTGCTCTGGGCTCTGTAACGTGCGTCATGTAATATGTGTCAACAAACCACAGAAGGATCTGTGTTCAAGAAAAGTGTAGTTTAACAACCACTAAATGTGCACTGACATAAATATGTGCGTGTGTATGTATGTATTTTTATATATATATGTATATATTATTGTATATATATATATATATATATATATATATATGTGTGTGTGTGTGTGTGTGTGTGTAGAGAGAGAGAGAGAGAGCAAGAGAGAGAGCGAGAGAGAACTTGGAACTCAAAACGTTTTTTATTCAAGGAAAAAGATTTTAGGCATGGCCTATTCTTCCAATAGGCTCTCTAACAGAGAGAGAGACAGAGAGACAGAGACAGAGAGAGAGAGACAAAAGAGAGAGAGAGACAGAAACAGAGAGAGACAGAGACAGACACAGAGAGATAAACAGATGGTCTGATAGATAGATAGATACATAGATAGATATATAGACAGATAGATAAATACATACATAGAGATTTTTTTCAGACACACACATGCATCACACACACATACACATACACATACCACACCACACACTCTAACACGCACAAAAAACATTCACATACACACTCTTCCCCACACACACACACACACACACACACATATCACACAAAAAAACATTCACATACACACTCTTCCCCATATGCGCGCACACACACACACACACACACACCACACACAAAAAACCTTTCACATACACACTCTTCCCCACATGCACAAACACACACACCACACACAAAAAACCTTTCACATACACACTCTTCCCCACATGCACAAACACACACACCACACACAAAAAAACCTTTCACATACACTCTTCCCCACATGCGCACGCACACACACACACACACACACACACACACAACCACACACAAAAAACCTTTCACATACACACTCTTCCCCACATGCACACCCACACACACACACAAACACGAGGACAGGGTCTCACCATCTGAGCGCCACACATGGGGTGAAACAGCTTGTGGCAGCGTTTGTGCACTGTCATCTTGCACCGCGTGCACTTGAAGCCCTGCCTGCCCAGCCCCCAGATGCGATCCGAACACACCGCACACAGGGCTTTCTGGAAGCGTGAGGGAGCAAATAAGGTTCTTCTTTGGTACAAACACAAAAGAAATTATCCATTCATTCGTATATTCATTCATGTTGCTTAGAGTCCAGGGACATATCAAACAGGGCCATGTTATAAAATCATAAAAATATCATAAAAATAAAAGAAACTATTTATTCATTAATTCATTCATTCATTCATGTCGCATATAGCCCATCCGGCCACACAGGGCCATATTGGGTCTGAAAAAAATATAAATATTGATCCCAAACACACAGCACACAGAGCCTTGTGCATGATGGAACAAAGAAGGGTTTTCTTTAGTTTGAAAATAAAATAAATCAGCTATACATTTATTAGTTCATTTATGTCGCATGTAGCCCAGGTTAATGTTGGACAGGGCCATATCAGGACCGAAAAAATAACAATATTGATCCCAAACACACAGGTTTTCTTTTGTTTGAAGAAATTATTTATTCATTCATTCATGTCGCATGTAGCCTAGGGCCATATTGGACAGGGCCATATCAGGACTGAAAAATATCAATATTGATCTCAAATACACAGGACACACAGCTCTGTCTGTGATGGAACAAAAATGGGTTTTCTTTAGTTTGAAAATAAAAGAAACTATATATTTATTCATTCATTCATTCATGTCGCACATAGCCCAGGGCCATATTATAAAATCATAACAATATCAGAAAAATAAAAGAAACTATTTATTCATCGATTCATTTATTTATTCATTCATTTTTGTCGCACATAGCCCAGGTCCATATTCAAATATCCTAACAATATCATAAAAATAAAAGAAACTATTTATTCATTCATTCATTCATTTTTGTCGCACATTGCCCATCCAGCCACACAGGGCTGTATTGGGACTGAAAAAAAATATGAATACTGATCCCAAACACACAGCACAAAGAACCATATGTGTGAGGGAAGAACAAAAAAAAAAAAAAAGATTTTCTGCACAAAAAGCATATTACTAAATATTAAGAAGGGTTTGCAGACACACTCTCGTCTGATTTTCTTGGCGGTTCCCCAGTTTTTGCTAGCGAGAACCGCGTGTGCATGCACGTCTCCATTTCCTTTTTTTCCAGGTCACTGAATTTCGTAGTGGAAACCGCTGTTCTGATGAAAGGATTTTGAACATTTTCAGAGACAATTTTTTTTGCAAGTTTACAAAATATATTTGGTTTTATAATTGTACCCATCATTTGCTTTAGTCTTCTATGTTTACTTTCAGAGTGTTTCTTGTCATGTATCTTCCATTATGTATTTGAACTGATCCATTTAGAAATTCTGCCAAAAAGTTGTCCTGCCAAATCATATGACCTACTTCTTGCACTGTGAGCAACAAAAAGTTCACCATGAAAGTTTGACCTACTTCTTGCACTGTGAGCAACAAAACCTACTTCTTGCACTGTGAGCAACAAAAAGTTCACCATGTAAGTTTGACCTACTTCTTGCACTGTGAGCAACAAAACCTACTTCTTGCACTGTGAGCAACAAAAAGTTCACCATGTAAGTTTGACCTACTTCTTGCACTGTGAGCAACAAAACCTACTTCTTGCACTGTGAGCAACAAAAAGTTCACCATGAAAGTGGGCCAGCACACCCTCCCTACTGATCCCATAACCCCTAGATACAAACTGAACACACCATACAAAGAGCTTTCAGTGTGAGGCGACAAAAACATTTTCTTCAGTTTAAAAATGAAAGAAAATACATATTCATTAATGAAAGAAAACACATATTCATTTGTCTATCTATTCATTATTTACTTATTCTTTCATCTTTGTTGCTCAAAGCCCAGATGATCACATAAGTGGGATCCAAATTTAAAGGACACGCACAAATGTTTTCCTTCAGCTTAAAAATAAAAGAATGTATTCATTTAGATATTCATATATTTTTGCTGCTTGGAAGTTAAAGCCCAGCTGATCACAAAGGGCCATTACCATCGGCACTGAAAAACTGTAAACATTGATCATGATGAACGTGTAAAAACAACAACAAAAAACCTGGAAAAGAAATTTAGACACAGGATCATTCATATTCATGCACCATGAATATCAGATTTTTTACACAATGCACAGAAGAAACACACAATCTGACTACTGAATGTGAGATTACTTATTTATTTTTATGCTTTATACACTGCACTGATGGAACTAACAATACTCTCTTCTCCTTCTTCTTCTGCGTTCGTGGGCTGCAACTCCCACGTTCACTCGTATGCACACGAGTGGGCTTTTACGTGTATGACCGTTTTTACTCCACCATGTAGGCAGACATACTCCGTTTTTCGGGGGTGTGCATGCTGGGTATGTTCTTGTTTCCATAACCCACCAAACGCTGACATGGATTACAGGATCTTTAATATGCGTATTTGATCTTCTGCTTGCATATACACATGAAGGGGGTTCAGGCACTAGCAGGTCTGCACATATGTTGACCTGGGAGATTGTAAAAATCTCCACCCTTCACCCACCAGACGCCGTCACCATGATTCAAACCTGGGACCCTCAGATTGACAGTCAACGCTTTAACCACTCGGCTATTGCGCCCGTCTAACAATACTCTAACTGCACACACATACGCAACATACACACAGACATATACTTGCAAACACATACACATACATGTGTGCGTGTGCACACACTCACACAAGCATGCTTGCACACACACACACACACACACACACACACACACACACACACACAGGCATGCTTGCACACACGAACACACACACACACACTTTCACAACTACCCTACAAAACCCACCCTAGAGAATCTCTTGGCCTGATAGGAATGTCCATTGTAGACGTACAGCTTCCGCCATCTGCGTGCCCCTCGCCGATACATGTTGCCTGCACACACAACAACAAATCTTTATCTTTTTTGTGTGTGTTTTTTTCAGAAGTAAATAATCAGCAGGAGCGGTGGCCTAGTGGAAATGAACCCAAACAGGAACCAGCGTCCATGGGTTTAATTCAATACATGTTGCCTGCACACACAACAATCTGTGCCTGTAAGACCAGTGACAGCAAATCTTTTTCTATTTTTCTTCTTTTTTCAGAAGTAAATCATCAACAGAAAATGGTGGCCTAGTGGAAATAAACCCAACTAGGAACCAGTGTCCATGGATTTGAGTTGATACATGCTGCCTGCACACACAATAACTTGTGCCTGTATGGCCTCTGACGGCAAATCCTTTCTTTTTAATTCTTGTTTTTTCAGAAGTAAATCATCAACAGTGGAATGGTGGCCCAGTGGAAATGAACCCAACTAGGAAACAGCGTCCATGGGCTTGAGTCCCACACACATATCAGGATTTTTATCCCCTCTTTTCCACTAAGCTGTGTGTGGTGGTCTCGACTCTAGTCTTTCAGATGAGATGATAAACTGAGGTCCTACGTGCAGCGGACACTAAGAGCAAGTAAAAGCACCCATGGCAACAAAAGGGTTGTACCTGGCAAAATTCTGTGGAAAAATCCCCTTTGATAGGAAAACAAATAGGCCTGCAGACAGAAAAAGAAAAAAAGTAATATGGGTGGCACTGCACTGAGGCACTGCACTCTGCTCTGTCAGGGAAGAGCAGCCTGAATTTCACATGAAGAAATCCACTGAGACAAAAAATGTCATACTATGCAATACAATGCAGCTTGTTTGTGTCTGTGGAGGTG
Source organism: Babylonia areolata (assembly GCF_041734735.1). NCBI lineage: Eukaryota > Metazoa > Mollusca > Gastropoda > Neogastropoda > Buccinidae > Babylonia > Babylonia areolata. The sequence goes on from NC_134886.1 coordinate 42,168,234, forward strand.
AATCTTTTCCTTTTTTTTCAAACAAAAATGAATCATAACTGACTGGTCACAGAAATTATAGTTAAGTCAACCACAAAGACCACCACCCCAGCCAGGGCTTTACAAAAGTTCTTGTTCTCATTCTGAATTTCTACATCTCTCTTTCTCACGTCTATGTATATACCCCTCTCTCTCTCTCTCTGTCTCTCTCTGCTTCCATAAAGCTAAAAACTTACGATCTTCTCCAACACATGGCATGCCTGGTCGTTCAGGAACATTGGGGAACACTGGAATGAGACAAAACAGATTAACCCCTAAAAATGTTTCCATGTAAAAACATGTGATGCAACAATACACAGAAGTGACTAAAAAAGCCCAAAAGTCTATACAAAACAAACATGTATGGTATTTTGATGACTTCAAGACATTCCAGATTACAAGATGCACACACAATTGATGCAATTGACACAGCGTATTATAAGACACACACTCAAATCAAGCATCAACGGGTCAGTCGCTGTCATTGCAGCCATATAAACTCCTTCATATTCTTCCACATGGATGAAGGTGGCTCTATGGTTAAGGCACTTATCTTTATGTTCTGAAATTTGCATAATCCACCAAATACTGACATGGATTACGCCTACCAGATATTTAACGTGCATGTGTTTGATCTTCTGCATGTGTAATGCATGAATGAGGTTCACATACTTGCAAGTCTGCACATGTGCTGACCTTGGAGATTGGACAATTGATCTGCATCCCTAACTCACCATATGTAGTTGGGATTCGAACCAAGGACCCTGGGACTGGAAGTCCATAGTTCTAAGTTTCAGTGTCAGTTTCAAGAAGGTGTTAAAGCATACAGACTGATTCATACAAGCTTCTCCACATCTGCTGCACTGAAAAAAATAAAGAGAAAAAGGTCCTATCTGACTGGCTATCATTATTGTGACTTAAGTTAAATAGGTACCAGTAGTTAAGTGTGAGATCAACAATGATTCCTGGGAGGGCCTTGCAGATGACCGCAAGAGATGGAGAAGCACCCTCAAGAATCAGCTACGGATTGGTGAGGACAAACTGTCAGCTGCTGCAGCAGAAAAGCGAGCTCGCAGAAAAGGGACGGCAGCCGACAGACCAGCATCAGTTTACACATGTGACCGCTGCGACAGAGACTGTCTCTCTCGCATCGGTCTCTACAGTCACAGGCGACGCTGCTTGGTCCAAGCAGACAGCCCAATTAGACATTAGGTCGGGTATACTCTATCCATGGTCAGCCATGACCGAAGGAAGCCTACTACTACTACTGCCTACTAGTTCGGTGTGATTTCACACAAACAGAACATACCGTGGATGTTCAGTTCAGAATCTTTGTTGACCTCATACAGACGAATTGCTTCATCCAGCTCCGTTTGGGAAGATATTGTGCACGGGTCACCTGTGGACAATGTCAATCAATAACAACAAAAATATAAATAATAACAGTATCAAGAATAAAAACAATGAAGATGGTTGGAGAATGCGGCTGAAGTTTCCCTGCTCCTAAAATTTTGGAACTCCCTGCCATCCAGTCTGTGTAACACTCCCAACTCATGGACAAATTCAAAGCTGATCTCAGGACAACCATTCCCTTAAGTATGATAGGATTCTTGATAAGTCTTTCTTTTTCCAACCATTCCCTTCAGTATGTTATAGGATTCTCAAGACAGTTTTTATTGACAACCATTCCCTTCAGTATGTTATAGGATTCTCAAGACAGTTTTATTGACAACCATTCCCTTCAGTATTTTATTTCTCAAGACAGTTTTACAACCATTCCCTTCAGTATGTTATAGGATTCTCAAGACAGTTTTTATTGACAACCATTCCCTTCAGTATGTTATAGGATTCTCAAGACAGTTTTTATTGACAACCATTCCCTTCAGTATGTTATAGGATTCTCAAGGCAGTTTTTATTGACAACCATTCCCTTCAGTGTGTTATAGGATTCTCAGGACAGGTTTTATTGACAACCATTCCCATCAGTGTGTTATAAGGTGTGTGTGTGTGTGGATGGCTCTTTGTAAGTCCGTGTTTTCTGTGCATGAATTATGCCAGAGGGAGTGTGTACAGACCAATTCATATTCAATGTGCCAGGGGCTCTGAATAGGAAGACTGGGGCCAGTCATTTCCTTCCACAGTTTCAACCTTCCCTGATCGAAGTCAAAAACCCATTCACACCTGGGTGGAGTGAGGAAAATTTATCGGGAGCAAAGGAGACACCACCATGCCAAAACAGGGCCTTGAACTCTGACCACTAGTGAACACTGGATCAACACCTCACCAAGTCTGCCAAGGGACCTTTTTACACACACATACACAAACACCCAACCACATAGTACACATCCACAACACTTGTATAACAGACATCATGCGCTGCAATCAGAAGAAATGTACAGGCAGTCGGAAGAGAGGGAGTGGACGACGGGGGGTAAGGGGGGTCAGGAAAAAAATGGCAAGCGTTCCAGAAAGGGACACTCACACAGGCTTAATCACTTATGCAGCCTCAGCATGTCACTGGCCTGGCTGACTTAGTTACAGAGAAATCAATAGTCCCTGTGGGGGGCGGGGCAGAAGAGGGGTGGTAGTGAATGAGAGTGAATGTGTGTGTGTGTGTGTGTGTGTGTGTGCCAGTGTGTGTCTGTCAGTATGTGTTTTTATGTGTGCATGAGAGAAATAGAAAGAAAGTGAGTGTGAGAGAGAGAGAGAGAGAGAGAGAGAGAGAGACAGACAGACAGACAGACAGACAGACAGACAGAAACAGGCAGACAGGGTATGTGAGTGAGTAAGTAAGTGAGTGAGTGAGTGAGTGAGTGTGTGTGTGTGTTTGTATGTGTGTGTGTGTGTGTGTGTGTGCGTGTGTATACGCACCCGCACAGTGTGTGTGTGTGTGTGTGTGTGTGTGTGCGTGTCTGTGTGTGTGTGTGTTCGTTCTTTAGTTTAACGTCTTTTCACTGTAAGTGATATTAGATGAACATACATATGTATATATGCGTGCCTGCGTGCGTGCGTGCATGCGTGTGTGCGAGTGAGCATGTGTGCGTGTGCGCATGCGCGTGTGTGTGTGCACGGTGCATGTCTGTGTGTGTGTGTGTGTGTGTGTGCACAGACACACATGTATGTGTATGTGTGTCCATGCAAGTATCTGGTTAAATAAACGATACAACACATAATACAACAAATACACTTCTTCAAAGCATGGGTGGTGGGGGGTGGAGGGTGAACAGCAGTGCAGATCAATATATTTCATCATCATCATCATCAAAATATGGCTTTTATCAATCATTCATAAACTGCTGTTTTTTTAGCAGTTTCACCACACGACAATAAAAACACACGCTCCGGTTCTCACTTCTGACTTTTACATTAACTTCTGTTCATTACTGCTTGTGTTGTGTTGTGTTGTGTTATGTTGGTCCTGCACATCATACCAACTGGAGAACAGGGTGCAGTTTACTGTTTATTTTTCTTCATTTGTTTTTATTGTTTTTTCCAGTGAATAAGCATTCCATGCAGTAAACTATTTCACTGATTTAGTGACAGACACAAGCGTTTTTGCTTTTCTTTATCTTTTATTCATGTACCAACTGAAGTAATAGAAATAAAATCATAAAATATCAAAAAATATAATTAGGTAGAAGAGTTGTAAGAGCAGTGTCCACACAATCAGTCTTTAAAAATGCCCCAAAACAATCAACCCACAATACTTAACCAATTCAGCAATTAACACTCGACTCAGACACACATAACGCTCACACAAATACAGTGACGCATGCACACATACAGGTGTAATTATTCAGACCCACACACAAACTCTTTAAAAATGCTTCATTATAAAGACGCAACAGCCTTCATAGCAATCAATACTCACACACACACAAACAAAAACTCTTTAAAAATCCTCAATTATAACTCCACAATATTCAAATCATTGAACACTCTAAACACCCCCTCCCCCACTACACACACACACACACACACACACACACACACACACACACACAAACACACACACAAATACTTGCCTTCCTCATCAAGCCATTTAACAGTGAACGGCTGGCAATCATCAAATTTGCAGATGTCTTTGATCTCCGCACAGAAGTCAATGTAGTTCATGTCCATTTTTATGTTGGTCACCAGAATGTCTCTGAAACATTGTAAGCAACACACATTTTCATTTATGACTTCTAAGGTAGAAAGTATGCAGTGGACATTATCAAAACTTTACAACTCTGTTATTAAAAAAATTAAAAAAATAAAAAATAAAAAATTAATTCCAAGCACACTGTTTCAGTTCTGAGTTCAGACAGGGCTTGAAACTTTTTAATTGCTACATGTATACATGTGTATGTACATTTATAGAAACACATTTAGTCATGTCAAAACCATGTCACATACCATCATGATGCAGTTTTGAGTTCAGACAGGGTTTGAAACTAACAGACCAGTCTGAAAAATACTCCATTCGTGTTACAAGTCAGTCCACAACTCAACAGATCCAGTTCATTTACAGTCACCTCAAATTGGAATATACATACCAGAACGACATCAAGAACCCTTTTTTTTTTATTGCTACATGTATACCTGTTTATGTACATTTATAGAAACACATTTAGTCATGTTAAAACCATGTCACATACCATCATGTAGTATGATGTACTCCGACCGCTAAGTTGATCAACAAAATATCCACTAATCAGAATACATAAATATGAAAAATATATACATATATTTTGACAAAGCATCAATGAAATTGAATATCATGCTTCCTGCTCAGAACTCTTTCTTTATTTTCTCCTTCTGTTTCCTCTTCAAGTTCAAATGTGCATGGAAGAAATACTGAATAAAAAACAAACAAAACCAACCCATGTTCCCATAACCATTCCATACCTGTAATACCAAACATGCTGAAAGTGCTACTCCCCTCATTAATACATTATACAGGTCATTAACATCAGCATTAACAACGCTTAGTGATATTGATAATGTTCCCATACCCACTGCAGCCAACTTTGAGCCTGACGCCACACATTATAATACAAGTCATTTGATCAGCACAGATGTTTGGGCTTGAAGACACACATTATACAGTGCAGTAAAATCAGCATTAATATTTAGTGATATTGTTCCCTGACCCACTGTTGTTTAGTGATAACATTCCCCGATCCATTGCAGCCAACGTTGAGCCTGACAGCACACATTATACAGGTCATTAACATCAGCATTAATGTTTAGTGATAACATTCCCCTACCCACTGTAGTCGTTGAGCCTGATGGCACACATTATACAGGTCATTAACATCAGCAAAAATGTTTAGTGATAACATTCCCTAACCACTGTTGTTTAGTGATAATATTCCCCTACCCATTGTAGTCAACTAGGAGCCTGACAGCACACATTATAAAGTCATTAATATCAGCATTAATTTTCAGTGATGTTCCCCAACCCAATGTTGCTAACTTTGAGTCTGACGGTACACATTATATAAGTAAAACTAATCAATATCAGCATTAATATTTAGTGATAATGTTCCACAACCCATTGCAGCCAACTTTGAGCCTGACAGCATACAATATACAGATCATTAACATCAGCATTAATGTTTAGTGATAACGTTCCCCTACCCATTGTAGCCAACTTTGAGCCTGACGGCACTGTCAAGGTCAGCAGCGTCCAGAGTGGGCATCTTGTTCTTGGGAACCACCACGCTGCTCCAGAAACGGCACCACAGTGTGACAACCTGATTATCGCAACACAAGGAAATGAGTCACTCATTATTATCATCATTATTACTTTCCACATCTATTTATTATTATAATTATTTTTTGCAGTTTCTCAAGGAGGCATCACTGCGTTTGGATGAATCCACATTCTGTACACAACATGTGCTGAGCAGATGCCTGACAGCAGTATAACCCAACTCGCTTGTCAGGCCTTGAGTGTGTGCATAAATATAAATATATATACATACATACACACATATATATGTGTGTGTATATATATATATATATTTGTATATCATATCAGCAAGGATTTCTTCTATAGAATTTAGCCAGAGGACAACACTTTTGTTGCCATGGGTTCTTATACAGTATACAAAGTGTGTGCTGCATGCAGGATCTCGGTTTATCATCTCATCCAAATGACTTGACACTCAGTTTGATTTTACAGTCAAAAGTTGGGAGAAAGGTTGAGAGCAGGATTCGAACCAGACCCTCACACACACTGTACTGGCAGGTAAGCATCTTAACTGTTCTGCCAGTTTGCTCCTAGTTGCTCATTAGCTGCAAGAAACAAAGTCAGACATAAACAACAAGGCAATCACACACACAGACACACACACAGACACACAAACACAGAGTGGGCATCTTATCTTGGGAACCACAATGCTGCACCAGAACCGGCACCAGGTGTGACAACCTGATCACCACAAGACAACAAGGGACTGAGTAACTCATTATCTCATTGAGCTCTGCACCGAAGCACTGCTCCACCGTCAAATTTCACCTCATTGAAATGGATTCCACATTCATACCGTATATATATATATATATATATATGCATAAGAATTAAGATACAAAAAAAAGGAAACCAACTTCTAAAGTAATTCTGGATGTGTCCACATGAAGTTTGGAGGTACAAAATGTATATTTTCTGTTCTGCATTTTTTCTGCATCAATATAGCATGGAAGCCTGCCGACGCTGTAAAATCCACAGGGCTGAATCAGAATTGGCTGACTGCAAGGAACTATGTCAGAGTAACAACAAGGCAGTCACACACACACACACACACACACACACACACACAGTGTGGGCATCTTGTTCTTGAGAGCCACTGTGACAACCTGATCACACAACACAAGGGACCAAGTCACTCATTAACTGCAAGGAACTAAGTCAGACAGTTAACAACAAGGCAATCACACACACAGACACACAGACATAGACACACATATAAACACACACACACAAACACAGTGTTCCTGGGAGCCATCACCCTATTTCAGAACTGGCACAAGAGCGTGACAACCTGATCACTGCAGTAAGGATCTGAGTCACTCGGTAAAAGCAATGAGCTGACAGAGTCAGACAGTACTAACAAGGTAATCACACACACACACACACACACAGTGGGAATCTTGTTCTTGGGAACCATCACACAGCACCAGAACTGGCGCCACAGTGTGACAACCTGATCATACCACAACAACAGTAGTGGAATGGTAACCTGAAAGTATCTTGTTTACCTAGGAAGCAAGAGAATCTGAGCACACAGTGTTCCAATCCCACACCTGCAAGTATTTTAATAATAATAATAATAATAATAATAATAATAAATACTTATACAGCACACTTTCCAGAAATCTGCTCTTTGTGCTTTACAAAACACTTTGTTTACATAACACATTACATCAATGTTATGTACACACACAAAAATGTAACTAACTCTCTCTCTCTCACACACTCACACACACACACACACACACACACACACACAAGCTTCTCCTCGTCCACTAGACCCTGAGTGGCGGTGTGGATATCAGTCATTCGAGTGAGACAATATACAAAAGTGCCATGTGCAGCATGCTCTTAGTGCATGTAAATGAACCAATGGCAACAAACAGGTTGTCCTTGACAACATTATGTTGGAAAGTCCACTTTGACAGGAAAACACATACACAGTCTGCACTTATGCAGGCAGCCAAAAAGGGGGGGGGGGGGGGGGTGACACTTTTACTGTAGCCATGCACTCTTCCAAGAGAGAGAGCAGCTCAAATTTCACAGAGAGAAATCTATTGTGACATAAGAGTATTAATACTAATAGTAATACGAACAATGCCAAGGCATTGAGTCACTCAATGAATAACAACAATGACAAGAACCAGGAAGAGGAAACAGCTTCCTGTCCACTTTCTCTAAGGATTATCAGCAAACACACAGTACATACACACCACACACAAACACAACCACACACAATTATGCTTAATTTCATTGCTAACCACACTCTTGTTAAATGGTGCTGCGCCATCAGGAAAAAAAACATACCTATGTTCGTTTCCGAGGGTGCTAAACCTAAATCACAAATCAAAACAGGTGTAATACAGAAAAAAAATGTATTTGTAAAATTTCTAGTATAAACTGTCTATCAGTATCACTATGTCTATATATATATATATATGTGTGTCTATTTAGTATTACATATATATATAGCTTTTCTTTACTCGGCCGTAGTGCCGTAGTCAGGGGGCTTGAATCGTAGAAACTACGGACGAATCGCAGTACTAGGCAGGTCTGAAGATGTTATGCTTGTGTTTACACACTTTACCTTAGTTTATAGTCCTATATTATTTGTCAATCTTGGGGTTGCACTGCACAAGGAATGTATAAAGAACCAAGGTTAATTCGTTGTCATCAATTTTATGCTAAATAACTGTGCTGTGGGTCAGTTGTTCTAACATTGTACCTTCTTAATTAAGATGTTTACAAGATCTCAAGGATGTGTTTTTACTTCAACCTTTCAAATCAAATCATTGCGGGAAAAATTCCAAGGGAAAAGTCCCCCTTAACTGACTGGCTTGGTGAAGATTTGAACCCTCACATGAGGATGACCCTGTGCTCTACCGACTGAGGTATTCTGGATGCTAAATATCAACCATACTGCTCCAGTCTAACTCAGTGAATTCTTTCAAAATTATTCCATCCTTCCTTTGCCTTTGTACCATCCAGTGATATCTGGCTTCTACACATCAAGAAACTGAATCAAGGTTGACCATCTTCTTATAAACATTACCTTGGCCCCTCCTCTTTTTGTCACTATTTTGCTATTGACAACCGCCAATTTCAGATTCCTTCCATTCATTCTTTCTATTTCAGTATTTGTCAACCTCCCCCCACCCCCCTCTCCCCAACTCATTCCCCCCACTCAATCCCTCAACATCCACTCCCAAGCACTTACCAGTTGGATCTTCCAACCAACAAATACCACTCATACAGGACAAACAAAAAACAAACATTATCTGCTCTCATGAAGTCTCCTGGTCATATGTGAAGAACCCCATCACCCATTCTTCAACATGTGAGTCATTCAGCATACAACTTAGGAGGTGCAAAAGTAACTTCTTTTTTTTCTTTAATGGAAGATGCAGTTTGATTTGCGTCTGCTGGGCCTGTCGACTGCTGCAGCAGTTGCTTGCAGTCGAGACAACCTCAAGAATGTCGAAGACGAAATTTTCCAACAAAAACACACAAGTAGTCAGATGATCTAAACAGACCAGGTCACTTGTGTAAACAACTATTCTGACAGGGAAAACATAGCAAGTGACCTAGATTGTTAATGTCATACCTTTCAGACACTGGAATGATGTCAAAAAGTTCATACACTTCAAAGAGAATGCAAGTGTCGCCGACACATTACTCTCGGAAGTCACGTGACGACAGGATTTCCCCTTCCCCTCCCTGCACATAACTTTTCCATAAGTCATCGATTTTCTGTTGCTTATCGATAATGAATATGTTATCTTAACACGGGTGGTCGGTCAAATGCATGCATAAAATTAGTCATTTATTATTTGTTTCGTTATGAATTGACCAGGCATTATACATTTCCAAAAAAGGAAGAAAAAGAAGTCTCTATTTTTATTGGCTGCTCTCTCATCGGGAAACCCCTCGGTCCCCGGATGAAGAAGCCATCTTTGCATATGGTGTAGCCTACCGCTTCCTGAAGCATTCTGCTATAGTTGGTGATATTGTCTTCCCAAATTACCAGGAAAATGGTGCGTATGCTACTTCATTGGGAATATATACTGTGCTTAACGAACATATATATATGATGGTATATGTGTTTGTTTTAAACGATAGAGTTGTTAATTGACGTCGATGGAGAGCGAGAGCCAGAAATGCGGAAGGGGCGTTGGATGACGGTGTTTCTGATAGATCGGTTTCTGATAGTGAGACGTCAGAGATCAACGTTTCATTTTTGTGTGCGTTGTACTTACCAGTCTGAACATTCGGGGCATAGTATTTTACATTTTATTTTCTTTGTTTTCTTCAGCGTTGCCTATTTTTTGATAGTAGTGATAGCTGCCAGGAATGGGAAAAAGAACCGATTGGGTTGTAAAAAAACAAAAAAACGTGACGAATCAGGCAGGCCTCATCAAGTTCACTTGCTCAAGATTAATAGTGACAGTGGTTGAGTCGGTCTCAAGTACGCCAGTCGTTGAATTCTTACTCATAGTGTTGTGCGGCAAAGCACACCATGACGTGCAACACACATGTATTGATTAACCAGGTCTATCGAGCTGTTATTGTGTAAAACTGACACAGTGGCAGAGAACACCCACAGTCCGACTTTGCATTTTGCTGAAAAATTTACCAGAGTCAGTATTTCAGTGGATGATAAGGACATATTCAGTATTATGTACATTGACTTTAATCAGTCATGTTTTCATCAATTTAATCATCCACCATAGAATGCTCATTCCTCCACAAACATTCTCTTCATCTTCATCCGTTGGATGACCACAGTCATCGTATTTAAATCAGTTACTTTTTGTCACAACAGATTTCTTTTTGTTAGATTTGGGCTACTCTAACTGGGAAATCACATAGTTTCCTCAGTGCAGTGCCAACCTTTAAAAAAAAAATTTTCAATCTGCAAGTGTACATGTTTTACAATAAACCTATTAAAAATGGACTTTTCTACAGAACTGTGCCAAGACCAACACTTTTAATAGTTTTATTGCCAGGAACTTGTGCTAAAGCCACCCATTGGTTGAGACCCCTTATTATACTTTATTTATAGTACTACTGATAATAATTATTTGGCCACCCTATCTCTGGAGAGCCCAGAGCATTTACAAATGCATTAGACATGCAGTGATGCAGATACATTTTATAACATTCATGTGCTTATACTATAGTTATAAGCATCAAAAAATAAACCGGTTACACACACACACACACACACACACACACACACACACATACACACACACAGAGGCATTTATACTGATACAGCCCCATTCCCCTCTACATTAACAACAATAGCAAACAGACACACGGCAGAAAAACTAATAACAGCTGTGGCAAAGGTGAGTTTTGAGAGCTTATTTGAACGAGGACAAAGACTAAGAGTGTCGGACAGGATAAGGGAGTTTGTTCCAGGTGACAGACGGGCGCCATAGCCGAATGGTTAAAGCGTTGGACTTTCGATCTGAGGGTCCCGGTGGGTAAACGGTGGAGATTTTTACAATCTCCCAGGTCAACATATGTGCAGACCTGCCAGTGCCTGAACCCCCTTCGTGTGTATACGCAAGTATTAGATCAAATACGCACGTTAAAGATCCTGTAATCCATGTCAGCGTTCGGTGGGTTATGGAAACAAGAACATACCCAGCATGCACACCCCTGAAAGCGGAGTATGGCCGCCTACATGGTGGGGTAAAAACGGTCATACACGAAAAAAGCCCATTTGCGTATATACGAGTGAACGTGGGAGTTGAAGCCCACAAACGCAGAAGAAGAAGAAGTAGTTCCAGGTGACAGGTCCAATGGAAGACAAAGCATTCCCCATTGAGTTTCTTTCGCCTGTTTGGTATTATTGATACTGATTTTCTTAAAAAATGTATAACAGGGAAATGAGTGGTGTTGGTGCTGCTTGGTATTTAGTATAGTTCTTTGCTTCTAACCCCACATACTTGGCTCTTTACTGACAAGTTAAACAGTGGTTGCTTTATGACAGCCACAGTCAGTGACCAGTTATATCTCACTTTCTGAAGTAGACACTGACACTTTGCCCCTTGAATTTGATTCTGAATGACAACAGCCCCACAAGAAAACACTACATGAACGACTTGACTTTAGTAATGAAATAGCGTTGTTGTCTTCTCCCAGTTAAAAGTCATTGGCTGGCAGCACTGAAGAACTGTCCACCAGATTCCTCCAGGTCTGACAGTTGTCACTATTGTTTGTCAAAGCCTGGGTCTCTGCAAATTACGTTCCCATCCATTCTGTAGTGTTGTCATTCCATTGACATTGTGCACATTCAGAACAGTCGAGTAACTTCGTATAGACCATGCATTACAATTTCAGTGCCCAAAGGTATAGGTTTTGGTGACTTTATCAGTTTGTTGGATCTTTTGTTTTGTTTAAATATTGGTTTTTATGAAACTAGGTACAAAAATGGATGTAAAAGTAAAAAGGATAGAGTTGTAATTTATTAATATTTGACATCAACTCTTGTCAAGGGAGAAAGAAAGGTCATCACATTTTACCATATTAATATGTATTGCAAAATTACCAAGAAACAATTTTGTCACCCCTGTTCTATAATTGGATGGCATATAACTCAAGAGGGATCCTCCACACTCTCTGTTCTCCACCCCATGCATTCAGTAAGACAAAGAAAGGAAAGGGAATAGGCAAATGTAAAGTGATTTAAATATGAAGTACAAGTCTTTGATCTAACCAAAGTCTCAAATAGCAAACAAGTGACAGTCTGCTAGAACTCAGTGACATGGATTGGAAGGAGAGTTGTAAAAAAACAATTTACTCGTAACTGCGCAATATAAAACACAATAGTTTATTATTGATAGTGCAGTTGTGGCCACAGACTGTATTTTGAACAGGAAATAATTTTTTTTAATGATAAATTGGGCTTTACTGATGCGCTCTCTCTCTCTCTCTCTCTCTCTCTCTCTCTCTCTCTCTCTCTCTCTCTCTCTCTCTCATTTTCTGTATTGTGTAACTTGTAGATTGATTTATTTCATTACCACATATTGATATTCTCAGGCATTTGCTGTGGTGTGGTGTTATGCATATGAACATGTGAGATTACAGGGAAGCTATATATATATATATATATATATATATATATATATATATATATATATATGGTAAATTGTTGATGAAATGGTAAACAGCATTGTGAACATATAATTTGCATGCATGTGAGTGCACCCCTTCCCCCCCCCCCCCCCCCCCCCCACCCCACACACAGCACACACTTGAACACACACACACACACACACACACACACACACACACACACACTTAAACACACACACACACACACACACACACACACACACACACACACACACACACACAGTTGGAAGACAGCCAAGGAGGACGACAATCTCACAATGATACCATTGTTTCTCATTGTCCAAGTACTTGGAAGGCACTTAGCGTTACAGAGAACTGAGTAGACTGTAACAAAAACATTGCATTGGGCATCTTCCAAGAGGTTATAAATTGTAGTTATTTTTTATATCTCCATTATGTTTTTCAGAATTGCAGCATTTGGAATGGTGGTTTCAGCCAGAAGAAGAGCAATTAAGTAGTCTGAATGGAATTCTGTGCAGTCAAGTAATAATAAAAACATGAAAACCTTCACAGCGTGGTTGGGTGTTTGTTGCACTTACACTTCGTCATTTTTTTGTAAACGTGCGTCTGTCTCGATGGAAATTCTGTGAGTTCATGTAATTGTATGTCATGATTCATTTGTGTGCATGTGTGAGCTTTTTGTATGTGTGTATACTTGTTATCTCCATACCTCTGTCACAGTGTGTATGTATGTGTGTTTTATGTTTATGTGACTTCTTTTTTTTTCTTCTTTTTTTTTTTCTTCTCCCCTTTTCTTACTTGTAGTTAAGCACCCATTCAAAGACCTGGTCAATATTTGGAGAGATGGTTAAAACTAAAACATTTGTCATTGTGTGCTGTATGTTGGAAGAAACATGCTCTGTGTAAAAAAACAACTAGATATTGAAAGAAACTGAATTCGGAAGGAATTTTTGTTTAATGTCCCGTCACACTTATAAACTGAATTAGTATCCTTCAAACTGTGTATTTTGCTTTATTGTTTGACACAATTTTGTTTCATGTGTGATCTGTTTATTTTGAACCTCATGCATTTTTGTTTTCTTCTTTTTCAGACGGAACGACAGTTGGATTGTGCTCTTGACTTGATGAGGCGTCTGCCTCCTCAACAGATAGAAAAAAATCTCAGTGACCTCATTGATTTGGTATGAAACTCGCAGACTGAGAGAGGGGGAGATAGAGAACTGAAGTGAATGCTTGCATGAGTATGCATGCACATGGGAAGACACACAAAAACACATGATTACAGAGATGTTTTCATTCATGTGCACACACACACACACACACACATGCACGTGCGCGCAAGCACATGAACCATAAGCTGTTCCATCACTTGCATCTGTTCTGACAATAAATCTTTGTCTTGGAATTTGGAAATTCATTTGATATGGGGTACCTCCACTACCTGGTAGCCAGTTTGTTTATGTAGTTTAGTGTGCAATATTTATATGTTTTTAGAATTGTGTCTTAAGTAGTCAAGGATTTAACTCTCTCTCTCTGTGTAAGAAGTGAGGGGATTGGAAGGGGTAAGTGGGAAACCCAGAAACATTTTATAAAATCATGAATTGTATTATTGTTTGTCATTGATATTTTCATTAGCTTTGGGCTAAATCATGAACTTCATGCTTACATTTAAAAAAAAGAAAAAAAGCAACAACAACAAAAAATATCATAAATAAATCAGTATCTTTTATCACATGACCACAGTTGTGCTCATATGAGTTCCATTGATAACAAAGTCACAGGTAAAACTTAATATCTTTCATTGGGAAAGTTGATTGCTCTTTGTGCACGTGTACGAATTTCATTTTCAGTCAGCATTCCCTCCCAAATGAAATGTCACTCCCCCCTCCTCCATTTTCATAAGGTACCTTTTATCTTACACCAGTTAGTTTCCACTTCTTTCCCTCCAGAATTTTTTTTAATTCGTTTTATATAAACAAAAATATTGGTTCATATACATATGAGTACACTACACAGAAACCAGAAACAAATGTTAGGAGAAAAAGATTCTTGCACGCATGCATGCGAAAGAAAAAGTAGGGATGTCAAAAAAAGCCAAAACCAAAAACTGGAAAGAGTGTCACCCCTCATCCCTTCGCCCTCTCTCACTCACTCAGAAGAACCAAATCGAGCAAACAACTACAAAAAGAACCCTGTGTAGTGAAAAGCTGTCATTTGCAGGAACCATAAATAGAACAAATTGTTTACTAAATGGTTGTGTCATAACATGCACAAATGCTAAATGTCCATTTTGTATGCATGATTCACCAAGATATGTTTCACTAGTACGGAGTAGTAGTATAACCTGTTATCAGGTAACAGGGGCCGCACACTCTCTGCTTATAAAGTTGTAAACAGGAGTGCCTTATGGACCATAAATTAAGGTGTTTTTTTTAATTATTTGCTTGTATGGGTTTATCATTATTTTTATGTGTTGTCATGTTTTTGTTGCGTTCTTTGGTGTGTGTTTTTTTTTTTACTACAAAGTAGCAGTGTATTTGTGTGTGTGTTTTTTATTTTCTTTTGTTTCAGTTGACGGAAGTAATGATTACTTAAGTAATTCTTGGTCTACATATTTTATTTGCTGATCCTTTACACATGCGCTCTGTGTGTGTGTGTGTGTGTGCATGTGTATGACTGAATATGTGTGTGTGTGTGCGCGTACACATGTATGTGTATGTGTGTGAATGAATGAATGTACATGTGTATGTGTGTATGAATGAATATCTGTGTGTGTGTGAATGAATGTGTGTCTGTGTGTACCTGAATGTGTGTGTGTGAAGGTGCCCAGCCTTTGTGAGGACTTGCTGTCCTCAGTGGACCAGCCACTGAAGATTGCCCGGGACAAAACGGTGGGCAAGGATTACCTGTTGTGTGACTACAATAGAGACGGGGACTCTTACAGGTGAGTGAGCTCCCTTGTCAGGCCAAGGGGTGCTGTGGTCAGTGGCATTCAAGTGTTCTGTCAACAAGTTGAGCAGCAAGCAAGTAATTAAAATAACAGAGTTCATACAGATTAGAAAAAAAGAAAATAGTTTTGATAAGAAAAAAAAATAATAATAAAAAGAAAATCTGAAATTCCCTTTCAGTAGTCTTTGAAATTATTTTATGACCCAGCTTTGAAAATGTTTTTAATTTTTGTTGTACTACTGATGAAAAATGATACATTGTTTCTAAAATTCTGTCAGTGATGTCCCTTGAGGAATTCAAAAGTAAAGCAACATATACGGTGGTGTTTTTTTTTGTGGGTTTTTTTTGGGGGGGGGTTAAGATCACCAAGGAGTTTTTTACACTTCAAATTTGGCCTTTGGGTTTGGTGTTTTAGTGGGTGATTTTTTTTTTTTTTTTTTTTTTTTTTTTTTTTTAATCTGTATTATCCTCAGCAGATTGATCATGTCTAAGCCTGTCTAGATTATTACTATATTGATGTTCAATTTTAGGTCAGCAGTTGACAATAAAAAATTTCCTGGTTGCTTTAATTCAATTGTAGTTTAATTGTACCCCATTTTCTCTTTACAAATGATTCTGTTATGTGACATGAACTGAACCCCTGCTGTTTAATCTGGATTGTGTTTTTTTGTTTTGTTTTCTTTGAATAAAAATTAAAACACTCGACACATACAAAAAAAACAAGTTACAACTAACAGGTAACTATACACCTTGGCCCTTTTTACTCACTTGGCCCTTTTTACTCGCTGTCACACACATCACCACTTTTCCACCCAGGAAAATAATCAACAGTGAATTCTTGCCCAACAAATTGAGTGGACCAGGAAGTGAATGGTTTTGGATGCACAGAATATATATCAGCACAGCATAAGTACCCAGTGTGTCACATGACACAACAGTGTCCGTTGACATGGCAGACAAGGGATGTAAGTGTGTTTCAAATGTCTGTGCATGATGGTGCATCATTGCAATTTCTAGTATTGTCTTGGGGTATATAGATATATGTGTGTGTGTGTGTGGTTGGTTTGTTGTTTTTTTTGTGCTGTTGAATGCCATTATACACTCGCAATTGTATGTATTGTTTCATGTGAGGCTTTAAGAGCCCATTATATGGGGAGGTTGCATCATATATGTGCAGTTTATCATTTTATTTTATTGAATTATTTATTTTCTTTTTTTTTTTTTTTTTTAAATCTATTATTGGATATTACAATTTCGTCGTAGCATGATAAGAAATAATCCTGATAGTGATTCTATACCACATTAATACAAATTTTTATTATTCTTTCTGAAGTAATATGATTATTATTATTGTCATTCCATCCCCATTACTCAGAATATGGACACAAAACATATTATCTCTGACGTAATATAATTCTTCTTATTATTATTCCCTCCCCATTACTCGAGAGAGAATATGGACACAATATATATTCTCTCTGATGTAATATAATTCTTCTTATTCTTATTCTTTCCTCATTACTCAGAGAGAACATGGACACAGTACATATTCTCTCTGACATAATATAATTCTTATTCTTATTCTTATTATTCCCTCCCCTGTGTCATTGCCAGATCTCCATGGAGCAACACCTACGACCCTCCCCTGGAGGATGGCACCATGCCCTCGGAGCGTCTGCGTCGCCTGGAGGTCGAGGCCAATGGTGCCTTTGACCAGTACCGGGAGATGTACTTTGAGGGGGGCGTGTCCTCAGTGTACCTGTGGGACCTTGACCATGGCTTTGCCGGGGTCATCCTCATCAAGAAGGCGGGCGACGGATCCAAGAAGATCAAGGGCTGCTGGGACTCCATCCACGTGATAGAAGTGCAGGTGTGTGTGTGTGTGGAGGCAGGGACAGTAGTAAATGTGTTAGTGGGTTATGGTAAGTGTGTCAGATTAAATGTAATTTTAGAGGTGGGAAACCCTGTATATAGTGCTAATTCTGGTTCAGAAACAACTCAAAGTTCTTTCACATCCAGTGTTTGCATGTAACTTCCATACGCTTGCATGAACCCCTCCCCCTCCCAAGTCAGATTGCCTGAATCTTGTCATTCACTGTGGATAATAGTAGTCCAAGTAGTATGTGTAGAATAAGACAGCACAAAAAAGAAGATTGTTCTTTGAGGTTAAGATATGAAAATGAGTCAGAATAGATGAAAATGTGAATAAAACAATAGTCTATTGAAGTTAAAGATGTGAAAATGGGTCTGAATAGATGAAAATGCAAACAAAACAATTGTTCATTGAAGTTGAAGATGTGTAAAGAGGGCCGATAGACGCAAGTGAATACGTTACTTGGTCATTTTTAGTGTTAACTTGCCCTTCACACAAAGAAAAGAAAACTAAAGCAGGGATGTTGACAATGATTTCAGGAGAAGTCAAGCGGCAAGAGTGCCCACTACAAGCTGACGTCCACTGTCATGCTGTGGCTGCAGACCAGCCGTGAAGGGTCCGGCACCATGAACCTGGGCGGCAGTCTGACCAGACAGGTGAGAAACGGTTCTCTGCTGACTGTGCTTTCTCTCTGGAGGGGGGAGTAGAAATCCTGGTCCACAAAGGCAACTTTAAACTCATGAGCACTCGCTGTCTAGTCGGGTGAATTACTACCATGCCACAGGTCCACCATAAAAAATCTGACATCAATCAACAGAAACTGTTGCACCTTAAATAAATATAACCTGAAAAAAGAAAAAGAAAAAAAAAGGATACAGTTTAGACGAATAAATGTAGACTGAGACTGTAGCATGAGTTGTTCAGCCACATTACTTTACAGACAATTTCACAGACGATTAAAAAAAAAAAAAGAAGAAGAAGAAAAAAGAAAGAGTTACAAAGTAAGCAGATACCTGTTTGGGTTGAACATGGATGTACATCAAAAGGTGTCTATTTTTGTGATTTATTTTTATTTTTTTATTATTATTATTTGAATGGATGATAGCTGTCAGACTGACTTGTTTGTTATTTATGCTTCTTTTATTTCTGTTCAGGTTGAGCATGATGCTTCCGTAAATGATTCCAGCCCTCACATAGTCAACATGGGACGGATGGTTGAGGTAAGTATTCTAGTAAAAAAAAAGAAAATGAAAAAAAGGGGAGGGGTTGAGAGGGATTTATTCATATGTGAGTGTCAAGTGTATCTATTTGAGAGTGTTGGTTTGGTGGGGAGTGGAGGGGGTTTGGGTTGTTTGTTTGCTTTTTTTTTTCTTCTTTTTTGGCAGGATCTTGGGAAGAGCAGCTATTATTTATTCACAAATCTTTGCCCCCACAATTGTGGGTATCAGATATTTTTAGGTACTGTAAAGGAATCAATTTTTTTTGGTGTCTAATCAATTGAAAAATGAGTAATGCTTCAAAGAAATTTAATGTAAATGTGTTAATTCCATTAAAAATGGTAGTAATGCCTGCTGTGGGCATGAAGGTATATATCTATGGGTAGTCTTCTTCCATGACAACAAAGAAAAGAAGTTTTATCTAGAGTCAGTGGATGGTAAATCCTGCCGAGTTCAAAATCTCTTATTTATTTAGGGGAAAATAAGAAAAAGAAAAGAAGTTGGTAGTTGAGTAACAGTACCAAAATAAAACAGTTGGTCTGTTGATCATGGACTGTTCGATGGATGGTTTCAAGTTCACTCAAATAGCTTGTTTTTGTTTGTTTGTTTCCAGGAGATGGAGAATAAGATTCGCAACACACTGAATGAGATTTACTTCGGCAAAACCAGAGACATTGTGAATGGGCTGAGGTCGATGACCACATTAGAGAGCCGAGCCAAACAAGATGCTCTGAAGAACGACCTCAAGGCAGCATTGTCAAAACGGCCCCAAGCCCAGTGAAACCATTTGTGTGTGTAAGAGTGATTCCGGCAGCAGATGCATTCCGGATGATTCCTGAGGTTGGCGAGATAATCTGCAGTGCCCTCTTCATTTTATGCATGTGGCCCCGTGTGAATGAAATGAAAGCTATTATTGCTTGTCAAAGAATGGGAAGGGTAAAAAAAAAAAAAATTTTTAAAAGAACAACAAATAAAACCTGGTAACTCAACACCCACTTAGTTGAATCAATTTCGGGAATAATGGACGCAAATGTGTTACTGTCTGAAAGGACTTTGTACTTGATGATAACCATTACAAGATATAGGTTAGATTACACATACTACACTGGTGCAGGGCCCAGGGGTCTGGTTCCTGTCTTGGTTTCAAATAATGAAGATTGTATTGACATGCGCTCCTTTCAAGAAAAAGCTTATGACAGAATGACCAGGAAAGGAAAGTACTACTGTCCATCAGTCTCTTGCGTTGATTCTCTTTTGCTCTTATTTTGTTCAGAAAAGACCATCGCTGGCATGTGATTTTGTTGTCCTTTCTTTCTTCGCTTGCTCACTTGTTCACCAACACATTTCTACAGGAGAGCATAGTAAAGTGAAAAACATTTCTTCTCGGGGGTGGATGTGATTCTTGATTGATGTTTTCCATGTTTTAATGTGTCTGAACATATATAGGTCAATAAGTTTTATTACTTCGTGTGAAAGTTGCTTTGGTGGGGCAAAGGTGTCCTCTTTTTTTTTTCTTCTTTTTTTTTGTCCAGAAGCAGTACT
Organism: Babylonia areolata; assembly: GCF_041734735.1. Classification (NCBI taxonomy): domain Eukaryota; kingdom Metazoa; phylum Mollusca; class Gastropoda; order Neogastropoda; family Buccinidae; genus Babylonia; species Babylonia areolata. Next base: position 42,188,680 of record NC_134886.1, read on the forward strand.
TTGCTTTGAAAATAGTGTCTTTGTGCTTTGTCAAGGAAGCAAGTGACTCATTGAGTACAAAGGGTGGTATTAACTTTTGAAAATTCAAGTCATTAAATTTGAATTTGCAGTGTTATGTAGGTCTTCCCTCTTTCAAGAGAATCACTTTCACATTGCATTCTTGTATTTGTATGTATCATTGATAAATTTTTAGAGTAGTGGAAGAACTCTGTGAATGGATACTCCATGATCATGAATAAATAGAAAGTTAAGGGAAGGTTTTCCTTGATATTATTTGAATTCAGGACTTTTATAACAAATTAATTAATTATGAGAATTACTGATTTGAAGATTGTTTTGAATAGCATTGTGTTTAGAAAGTGATCAGTATTGAAATCTTAATTTGTGGACAGAAAAAAAGAAGATCCTATCCTCGGTGTGATGATTTTGTACATTTCTGCTTCATTTTCTGTCATTTTTAAAACCTTATATAGTGAAATGAAATTAAAATATTGATATCCAGACATGGCTGTTTTAATGAAATAGGCTTTGTTTTGACAGCTGTATCTGCATGTATCCGAGTTCAGCTACTAGAATAAAGATTTCTTTTCAAGTGAAAAAGTTCTTGTTCAAAATTCATAAAGAATACAATGCTGTATAATGAGAAACACTGATGGAGAGAAAAAATGACTTTGCATCCTGTGTGCAGAAATAAGTGTTTCAAATCATTTTCTTTTCTTTTAAAGAGTATTTAGTCTTTCAAGTCCATCCTTTGAATACTGATAAACTGTCACTGTGACTTTTGCTAAACTGACATCAGAGTAACATAATACACATATAATAATGTACATGTCACATATGTATTTCTCTTACATATTTTGAAATAATACCTTCATTGTTTTTGTTTTGGAACTAGTGAAAGGTAAGTGGGGTGTTATTGATTATGTTTTCCATCCAGACGTCAGTTTTTGCTCAGTTTCAAACACATTCTGCGCATCAGTGAGAAATGATTTGGTATGTATGTGACCCTGGTTAAGGTGGTGAAAAGTGTTTGGGTCCAAGCATTTTTGGCTATGTCTGGGCTTTTTTTTTTTTCAGACAGATTTACTCCTCACCCATGGTAAAACATGACGTGAATATTTTGCCCTTAACTTTTGTTTTCACGTCTTTTATTGGAGTTGTATAGCTTCACTTATTTCATTGCATGTGTACAGACTAAAAAAACTGCTTTCATGATACATATGAACAAAATGATTATTAACTGATGAACTGTATCATAGCGAAATACAATGACGTTAAATTTAACATTGATATGTGAGTTGATTGTGTGTGTGTGTGTATGAAGGGCAAATGGATGAGGCTTTGTTTGACTCGTTGGTAATTGGTCAAATATTTTGTGTGAATAAACAGCAAGGAATTGCTATTTCCTGGAGATTTCATGAGGCACTGATGTCACATCTTTCAGAGGTATAATTACTGAACTCTTAGGATAATTTCATCGTATTGAGAAGGTAAAATTACACACACACACACACACACTAACACACACAGATACACAAAATTATATGCACACACACACTAACACATGCAAAACAAAAAAAAAAAGGCTCAAGACAGTAATGTTACCTCTTTGAAAGGTAGAATTACTCGATTCTTTAGATCATTTCTCCATCATTAAAACGGGTAAAACACACACACGCACACACACTTGCCAAGCCAAAAAAAAAAAAAAAAAATCACAGTAGAAAGTGACTCCATTTTCTACAGGTGTAACACACACATGCCAAACAAACAAAAAAGCAGAAGAAAGTAACTTTTCAGTTTATTGGTGATATCACGTAAAATGGGACATTCTTATCATTTACAAATTGATGGAAATGATATTCCAGATAACATAAAATTATTTCAGATTCTTGGAAACCACTTGCAAAACAAATATTCGAGGTCAACAACATATACAACACAATACAAACACTGATTTGTTGATATATTTTGCCTTTCATAATTGAACATAGATCCAAAAGGAGCAAACGTAGTTTGGAGGGGGAGGGGGGTATTTCTGTCGGCAGATTTTTGTTGTAATGTTAGTTGGTAGAAAAATCAATTTGTGGAAAATGGATAACACATGCATTGTCTGATATCACACACGCTTATCCAGGGAGAAGTGGATGAAACCTCGAAAACATGAGTAACAAAAAAGACTACGCCAGAATAAAAAAAACTAACAGTAACATATTCATTGTTCCCAGCTCGACTATTAAGTATAACAATTCCAGCAACTAAACGTAAAAAGTCAAAACAGCTGATAAATGTAAGCTTACCAAATAAAATATTAACATACACTGCTACAATCAAGATCATACCATGATGAATGGAAAAACTGGAATCAATCGAGTCAATTTCAGGTGCTGTGCTTACTCTGTACTGATGATTAAAATGAAAATTTAAAAAAGATTATAATCCTGTGAGCAACTAAAAATAGTATAGTGTATTCAGACAATGGGGTGGAAAAACTTTAAATAGCTTTTATACTTCGCACACAAACAGAACAGGACCCAAACTTGATCCTGTGAAAAATCCGCCAAAATCCATGCCCAGCAACATGGACATTTTTTGCGTTCATTTTTTAGCATTTTCACTATGATGACATCCATCCGAAATTTGGAGGCTTGGGACAATGTTTATAATATCCTTCACTTTCAATTTGAAAAATTTGCTTCAAGCAAAGTTTCCCATGATTGGAATGAATTTGGAGAAATCAGAGACTCATTTTCATCACATTTGTAAGTCTTGGTGGATGACACACTAGTCAGCTGAAGACTTTAATCTGGGTCTTCCTTCAGGCGGAGCTTCTGCCATGATGGTACTGGATCCTTATCAATCAAAAGTACTTCTGGTGGTCAGTACTGCCCTCTGACGCCGTCTGAAACAGACAAACACAGGAAAAATATAGATTTTACTTTCTTTATGTTAATCCCTATATAATAAGATTGTGCGATAATTTCACATATCAAATGATAAAAACAAAGGTTGCATGCTGTTTGATTTACCTCTGATAGATTTGGCTCTTCAAGTATTGTCTCTAAACCTTGATCTGTTTTGCCCCTCCCCCAGTTTGCATGTGTGCCCATGGTCAAAATGCAATATCTTTTAGTTTGACTTTCATCTCAGATTTCTGCTCAAATTTTCTTTAGAGTGTTATTCTACATCTGGTTGTTTAGCGGTTACCTGTATATTTACTTCTACAGCCATTTAGGTAGAGCATTACACCGACTTGGACAAACTCGGCATTTTGTCGTGTTGCGTAATTTTTGATGAAACTCACAAAAGCCCTAATTTTTCCGAAACGATTAATATTTTTATAGTTTTTTAAGAATAAAAGTTATTCACAAGTCCCTTGCGCTTCGTTTTGCTTCTAAATATGTCTACCTATATCCTACTAGTTAGCCTTTACAAAAGATGAAGTGCCGCATTTTGTGTGAATTTTGTCATGAAATCCTCAAAACAGCACCACATTTCATGAACAAAATAATAGTTTGATAAATGTATAAGAGCAAAAGTTGTTTTGTGTGCTATTCTACATCTTCTTTTTTAGTAAGTACTTTTTTCTTTGCAACCATTAGGCAAAGCAGAACAAAAACTGAGAATTTTGTCGTGTTACGTAATCTTTGATGACACTCACAAAAGTGATTACTTTTCCAAAACGATCAACATTTTGATAGTTTTATGAGAATAAAAGTTGTTCACAAGTCCCATGCGCTTCGTTTTGCTTAAGTGTCTTCCTATATCTAACGATTTAGCTTTGACAAAAGACGACATGCCGAATTTTGTATGAATGTCTTGAGATCCTCAAAACGCCACTACATTTCACGAACAAATAATAATTTGATATACTTATAAGAACAAAAGTTGTTTAGCATGCTATTATACATCTTTTTTGTTCAATAATGGTTTTTCTATCTTCAATGGCTTAAGCTCTGAGAGAACAGAGCTTGATCACGGTGCGCGTTCTCGATGCGGTAGGGTGGGGTTAGAAATCACGTGATAAGAGACAGAAAGCTGCCACGTTCACAACATTATCATGATTTTCTGACATCTAGGGACATAGACGATTCCAAAAATATATCATAACACTTGTCACTATGAGTGGTACTGACCCCCTTGATCTGAGGGGCTGGCTGAAGGACTAAGTGCCGACCCTTCTACCACTGAGCTGAAAGGGAAGGAGTGGCAGGCGCAGTAACATAAACAAGCCGCCGCGTGCGGCAGCCGGTTCTCCATCTTGCTGGAGGCTGGCAGCGTATATTTCACTGCTGGACAGTAGTTGAGTGTAGACATTTTCAGCAAAATGTTTAATCATTGTTTGGCAATAAACTGCGATAGTTGGTATGGGAAAGAGTACTATTTGTTATAAAAAAAAAAAAATAAAAAAAAAATATATATATATATATATAAAGGGGGGGGGGGGGGGGGGGGGCGGGGGCAAACATACGATCTTTTATTTTTGACATCTCTGTCTCAGCGGTCTCTCTTAGTCTTGACCATAATAATAATACAGTAATGATAACGACTAATAATAATGATAATTATATATTAATAATGTTGATAATGATAATAGCAACAATTGATGATGATCAGCCTCATCCACATGTGAATCAGTGCAGCTTATGTTTAAATGTGTGTGTGTGTGTGTGCGCAGCGCACACACACAAGTTCTCAGACACAGATACAGAAGTTGGGACTATAATAAGCCTCACGTCTTTTCCACGTCCCTTCTTGAAATATGTATTTTGGGGTTTGCATTTGCATGCTAATTTGTCAGTCTATCAATTAATTGTCAAAATCATATTTCTGAGCTAATGATCTAGGGTCAGTCGTTATCCAGGAGATTTTTGAAGTGCCAGTGGGTTATAGTGTTAGCTGATTTTGTTACATTTAATAGTGCACTCCATCCTTTAACAGCTCTGATGCTGAAGGATGACTCGATTTGCGAACATTTGTCCTACAACATTGTTGCTCTCTTTTGAACCCGTTCAATTGCCACAGATTGCCTTTTTAATCTGGGATACCAAAGTTATATTTCCGTATTCTAGTATGGGTCGTACAATAGTCTTATACTGAGGGGTTAGTAAATATATCTTTATCCATAAAATTAAAAGTTCTCCATATAATACCCAACATCTTATTCGTTTTGTTTATAGCTGACTGAATGTGGGCATCAAAAGAGAAATTTTGATCAAATATTACACTGACCCAGGTCTTTTTTCTTAACACCGACTCCGAAATAAGACTAATGGTTTCGTCTAATTCCATAACATAGTCATGTTTTGGATTATTTTTTCCTAAGTGTGGAACTTCAGTTACATTTGGACATGTAAGTACAAATTCTACTTATTTGACCATTTTAGTAGTTTGTTCATATCATCTTGCAATTTCATGGAATTTTGTTTTATCATAAATTTTAGTATCAACTATCATCAGCAAAAACTTTACAACAGCTACTTACACATTCTGGTAAATCATTTTTAATAAAATAAATATAGTGGATAAGACATGATTGGCCCACATATATCGATATGCACATGTATGTGTCCTAAATTCTACTGTATCTGTGTTTGTGTATGATTTTCGATTTATGTTTGTACCTTTTATGTACTATCCCCCCCCTCCTGTGGTATTTGCGTCGCAGTTGCTGTTGTTGTGATTGCTGCATGTCTTATTTGCTTGCATGAGCCACGCTGGCTTATGATAACGCATGAATTCGAATGAATTTGCAGATACTTTTATTCTGCACCTTGCTCTTTCCGGCATTACAAGACAAGTGTCTTTTAAGGTCAAAATTCCCAAACAAAGGAAGATTTCACAACACTACATCACCCTTTCCCTCGGATGGAAAATTAACTCCAAAAAATAACATAAAGTAACGAAACTGACATGAACAGTCAACAACCGTTGGAAATTTGGAACCTCACATGGCAAATAAAAGAACTGTAACTAATAGTCACTGAAACGTTGGAATCTCACAACGGCAAACAAAAAAAACCCAACAACAACAACAAAACTGTAACTTTTTTTCTCTCCCCCTAAAAAAAAAAGAAAATAAAAGTTCATAAAAGTTCAAACACTATGGGGATCTTTACAACGTTTATGATGTTGACTGACGGGTATCCATATCTCGGTGGACAAAATCAAGGACAAAATGATCCAGATGCCTTGGTCTGCGCACCTCGCGTCCAGAGCGGCGAAGTGTCAGAGGTTCAGCAGACTGAGAGTGATTGCTCGGAGCAGTGTGTGCCTGAGTGTCCAGCTGTGCGGGTCCACTGTCTATGGGATCAGCCTTGTCTTCCTCACTCTCAGCTGGCGTGGGGTGCCTGGGGGAAGGTTTGAAGAAGCTGCTGTTCCTGGTCACGCGCTGGGCACCTCGCTGAGCAGTCAGCATGCTTCCCTTCTTGCTGATGACAACAATGGGGATGGGCTGGTACGGGGTGTCAGCCTTGGCTGGGTGTGAGTTCTTCAGGAGTACGGGATCGCCGACTGCGATGGGAGAGGGTTTGGTATATGCCTTGTCCACGTACAGCTTCATGCATGCTTTTTGCTGTGCATCCCTGTTGTGCATGACACTGTCATCCTGGTGTTCGGCTGGCAGTTCCGGCAGCTTTGTCCTGATGGGGTGATGGAACAAGGCCGTGGCTGGGGCCACTCCTGTTGTGCAGTGCGGTATAGTGCGGTAGTCTAGCATGAAGCAGTGCAGATGCTGATGGAAGTTTGGCAGCGTAGAGCTTTTGACCACTTTCTTCACAGTCTCTCCATTGGCACACGGCCACTCAGGTGTGATCTTACGGTGGTGGATGCACTTGGTGATTGCAGTAAGCTGTGAAGTCATGGGAGTTGAATGGCAGGCCATTGTCTGTTTTCAGCGTGCGCGGCATCTCGAATTCAGCAAAAATCTTGTCCAGTCTGGGGATGACTGTGTTGGCCGACGCGGAGTTGATGATGTCAATGACTGGGTAGCGGGAGTACTCGTCCGTGACCACAAGCAAGTACTGGCCGTTGGGTAGGTGTCTAAAGTCGCAGGACAGCTCCGTCCATGGGACTTCAGGCAGTTCGTACATCTGCAGTGGTCCCCGTAAAGTGGCTGGCGTGGCGATCTGACATGTCATGCAGTTCTTGACAATGGCCTCCACCGAGGCTTGCATACAGCGAAACCAAACTTTCTCTCACAGCAGGGCGACTGTTTTGACTGTCCCTTGATGGCCGCTGTGTGCAATGTTGACAGCTTTCTGCTGCAGTGATGTAGGAAGGACGATCTGCCGGCCCTTTAGAATGATGCTGGCATTGTAGGCGAGTGACAGTTCTGAGCGGCACAAGAACAGCGTGTGATATGTTTTCTCATCAATGTCCGCACTGCGCACATGCCACTGGTTGGTGGTGACGGCATGGATGACTGCAGTCAGTGTTGGGTCAATTACTGTGGCTTTTGCGACTTCATCACAGGTCATTGCTTTTGGAATTGATGTGTTGACGATGTAGTTCACATAGTCTTCTGCGATCAGCACAGATCGGCTGCTGGAGTCTTAAGCGACTGGGTGGCGGCTGAGGTAGTCAGCAGGGTTGTCAGCGCCTGGGCGGTAGCGCACAATCAATTCGTAGGGCTGCAGTCTCAGGACCCAACGCTCGACACGAGCGCACAGCTGTGCTCGAGGTTGTTGAACATCGTGATGAGTGGCTTGTGGTCAGTGTACACTACGAATAGGGCTCCGAAAATGTAGTTGTGGAAGTGTTCACATGCCCAGGTGACAGCCAGCACTTCTCGTTCAGTCTGCAAACTCAATGACACGACCCTGTTGCGTCAGGACAGCAGAGACACCAACAGGGCTGCCGTCAGTGTAGATCTCCGTCGGTTTCTTGGGGTCAAAGTAGGCGAGCGTTGTAGCCTTGCTGAGCTCGCACTTGAGTATGGACAGGGCTTCATCATGTTGTGATGTCCACGACCATGGAGTTGTCTTCTTTGTCAGCTGGCGCAACACATGGGTCAGCGTTGCGTAGTTGGGGATGTGGTGCACTCTGCAAAAGTTCATCATCCCCAGCAGGCTGCGGACTTCTGGTGCACTGGTGGGTGTAGGCAGGTCGATGATGGCTTTCAGTTTGTCCTGACTTGGGGTGATGCCTTCCTCGCCAAACACGTGGCCAAGGAACTCCAGTGACTGCTTGTCTTTCGCGCCGCCGTATCGCCTTGTTTGCTGCACGCATGTCAACACAGACGCGCACCTTCCCGGGCTGCTTGGGCTTCGGTACAACCACGACTGGTGAAACCCAAGGAGTGGGCCCTGTTGCTCGTTCGATGACGCCCAACTCTTCATCATGCTTGAGCTGCTCCTTGATGTCTTGCCAGACATGAAAAGGAACACGTCTGTACTGCTGTGCGACCGGCTGGACCTCACGGTCAATGTGCAGTTCAATTTTCCTGTCATTGAGTCGCCCAAAGCCGTGGAATAAGTCTGGGAATTCCTCCATGTATTTGTTTGCTTGTGACTTGATATGACACTGTAGTCAGTAGCTTTAATGCTTTGCTCGTCTCCCAGCCCAAAATGGCCCTATCCCTGCCTTCAACAACGCATATGGCTGCACTGATGCTGGTGTGTTCATGTGAGAGGACAGTGTCAAATGTTCCGAGCACAGGGATTGGGGACTGACTGCCATAGGCTGTGATCTCTTTGGATGAGTGCTGGAGGAGGGGCAGTGGAACAAGTATGTTGTAGTCAGCTTGTGAAAGAAGATTCACGGATGCACCAGAGTCTGCTAGGAAGGGGAAAGATTTCCCGTTGACAGTGACTGGGAGTGTGGGGAGGTTGGCAATGGATGCAGCAAAAACATATGCACTGTCAGTGGCTGTGCTGGGCACGGTTTTACTTGTGTTCCGATGGACTGTGTTGACGTGTGAAGCCGGCTGTGACTGACCAGCAGACTGTTGGTGAGGCACTTGATTCAGCAGTCGCTGACTGGAGCGACATACTGAGGCAAAATGGTTCATCTTGCCGCTTGATCGGCACTGCTTGCTGAGCGCTGGACAAGCATTGCTTCCTCCCTCTGCGGCCAGTTCCCTCCACAGAAGTAGCAGGACTGCCGTAAGGGTTGCTGCTGCTTTACGGATGAGCCGTTTTGACCACGTCGTACCCGGGGTCCGTTGCTGTGTTGAACACGATGTACCTCGGACTGTGGGCTTTCTGCTGTCATCGGATGTGCTTGTGTTGTGACTAGCTGCAGAGTGCGTGCATACGTCAGTAAGTCTGCCAGGCTGAGCTTTGGGTTGGCAAGTCCTTTCTCATGCACCTTCTGTGATTTGCAGCCAGCTATCAGCTGTGATTTGACTTTGATGTCGTGAAACCCACAATTTACATTCAGATGTTTGAGCTCAGAATAGAAATCGTCAATGTTGTCAGTTTTCTGCTCAGTGTGACGAAACACATATTTCTGGAACTCCATATCTGCCTCTGGGTTGGAAATGCTGTGCACATCTTGGCGAAACGTGTCTCATCATCACCTGGTTTAACGTCATCTTCTGAAAACGTATCAACAATGTCGTTTAGATCTGTGCCACCAAAAGTTAGAAGCATTGCCTTCTGCTGCATGTTGTCTGTGATCTTGTAAGCAGTGAAGTAAGTTTGCTGTGTGCAACCCACTTGCGCCAGCGAACAGCACCACCCTCCGGGACACAGTCAAAAGAAGGGTAAAGTGGGGGTGCGGCAGCCATTTTTTTCAAAAGACTGGTAGGTTTATTCAAGTGGAACACAAAAAGTCACTCTTATTTTGTAATCCTCATCGCCAATGTGGTGTTTGCGTCGCAGTTGCTGTTGTTGTGATTGCTGCTTGTCTTTTTTGCTTACATGAGCCACGCTCGCTTATGATAACGCATGAATTCGAATGAATTTGCAGATACTTTTATTCTGCACCTTGCTCTTTCCGGCATTACAAGACAAGTGTCTTTTAAGGTCAAAATTCCCTAACAAAGGAAGATTTCACAACACTACACCCCCCCCCCTCGCTCCCCCCGTTATTCCTTGTGACCCCGGTACACTTGGTAATGAAGACATATTCTGTCACCCGAGGGGTAGTAGTAGGCCTCCTTTGGTCATGGCTGACCATGGATAGAGTATATTCGACCTAATGTCTAATTGGGCTGTCTGCTTGGACCAAGCAGTGTCGCCTGTGACTGTAGAGACCGATGCAAAAGAGACAATCTCTGTTGCAGCAGTCAAGCTGATGCTGGTCTGTTAGCTGCCGTCCCTTTTCTGCGAGCTCGCTTTTCTGGATCTGAAGCACCTTCATGTCACGTTTGCAAACGTCTTTGTATCTCAGCTGTGGGCGGCCGATGCTTCCTGCCCTGTGGCGAGCTGTCCATAAAGGATGTCTTTTGGGATGTGACCATCTTCCATGCGGCAAACGTGGCCCAGCTAGCACAGCTGACGCTGTCTCCAGCATGGTATACATGGTCGGGAGGCCAGCACTTTGGTGTTTGTCACCTTGTCTTGCCAGGAGATGCGGAGTATGCGCCGTAGCTTCTCAGATGGAAGGTATTGAGCCTTTTCTCCTGACGAGCATGTGTGGTCCACACCTCACTGCCATACAGCAAGATGCTGAGGACGCAGGCGTTGTATACAGCCATCTTTGTCTTAGTGGTCAGCTTGGGATTTGTCCACACTCTTTGTGTGAGGCGTATTAGCGTTGTGGCTGCCTTCCCGATCCTCTTGTCAATCTCAGTGTCAAGGAAGAGGTTGTCGGTGAGGGTGGACCCAAGGTTAGTGAACTGATGGATGACTTCAAGCTCGTAGTCATCAATGGTGATGGCTGGTGGAGATGGCGTGTCTTGACCTAGGACGTTTGTCTTCTTGAGACCGATTGTCAGACTGAAAATGTTTTCTGTGGAGAAGAGGTCGGAGTGGTGTTCCACCCATCTCTCCATCTACTGGCAAGGATCATTGATTACTTCCCCAGTGGAGGATTTAAGGGGGCCAGTCTTGCTCTGTGTTGGTCCCAGTGCTTTCTTGATGCCATCATACATCCCTGGGATGTTACCTCTTTCAGCAGCATTCTGTATGTCTTCACTGAGCTCTGTCCAGTACTCATTTGCACATCACCTGGCGTTAAGCTGAACCTTACTCCTGGCGGCCCTGAGGATATGCAGGTTCTTCTCACTGGGTGACCGTTTGTACTCAGTGAGTGCAACGCGCTTGGCCTCAATACTGGGAGTCATCTCTGATGATTTGGCCTCAAATCAGTCTTGGGACTTCGCGATTTTCTTCCCAAAGGTGGCCATAGCAATGCGGTGCATGCTGTCTCGCAGCGTTTCCCATCTTACTGTGGCAGTCTCTGGGCTGCAATGCATCGAATTCTCTCTCAAAGGCCTCTGCGAACTGTTTTACAAGGTCTGGCTGAGACATCTTGCTGACGTCAATGCGAGAGTTCCCTTGTTTCTTTTAGCAGTGGAACTTCTTTGGTTGCAGTCTGATCTTGCAGCATACCAGAGTGGTCCATGTCACAGTCTGCGCTGTGGTAAGAGCGAGTGTGGAGAAGGTTTTTGATGGAAGCTCGTCTTACTAGAATCAGATCCAGTTGGTGCCAATGTTTTGAGCGTGGGTGCCTCCAGGAGACTTTGTGTTGGGGCTTCGTCTTGAAGAAGGAGTTGGCGATGCACAGTTCATGGCAGGTACAAAACTCAAGTAGTCGCTGTCCGTTCTCATTCATTTTCCCCACTCAAAAGGAACCGAGACAGGAGGGCCACGAATCGTCTGCACCCACTCTGGCATTGAAGTCACCCAGGAGAACAAGTTGTTCTGTCCTGGGGATGTTCCTTATGGTTGATGCGAGATAGAACTCATCTTTGGCATCTGGAGAGGTGGACAGAGTTGGAGCATATGTGCTGATGAGAGTGACATAGCCTTTGGAGGTGTTAAGGTGGAGAGTCAGGAGTCGTTCTGAACCGCCGCTGCCTGGTTCTATCATGTTCAGCAGGCTGTTCCTGACTGCAAAGCCTACTCCGTACTCTCTTGGGGCATCAGAGCTCTTTCCTTGCCAGAAGAATGTGTAGTCCCTCTCCTTTAGTGTTCCCGTGTCAGCCAGCTGTGTTTCCTGCAGAGTGGCAATGTCCACATTTAGTCTCTTCAGCTCGCTGTTTATGACGGCCGTCTTTCTGGCGTCACTGATCACTGATGTCTTGCAGATCTTGGGAGAGCCCAGGCATCATTGTCTGGACATTCCAACAGGCCAGTTTCATTGTTGATCTGTTTCTTGAAGTTTTCTGTTTCCCTGGTGTAGAAATTAACGACTTGCTTGTTGGATATTCTCCTAATCTTCATACATCCATAGAAGAAGGCAGGTCGTGGCGGGACAGCACCTAATTGGCTGGGGGCTGCCCAGCTTGGGCAGGCGATAGCTGTCCAGTGGGACGCAAGGGTCCTTCCCACTGTCAAAAGCACCCTATGGCGTCGGCTCTACACCATTTGAGTGCTAACTTATAACCGGTAACTGTTGCTTCATGTGTTATTCCGATGCTAGTGCTAGTAGTGAAGCTGGAAGGTCCCCTCCAGGTTGTAGGTGCAAGGTGTTTGTGGATGGATGGACTGATATAAGCCTGGGCAATGTAATATAGAAGACAGGCTGTTGCCCATGCAACTTGTCCCCCCTCTCCACCTTGCTGACAGATCCAAAGGAACAGCAAGGCTGTTACGTTTTGGTGCCAACGTGGCTGCAGGAGCTGCTGGAAAGTGACAGTTTGCCGTCCAACCGCCTTAGGAACCCCGCACAGGATTTTCTGTCAGGGTTTACTCCCTTAGCTAGGTGGCCGCAGGTAGCTCTCCAGAGCTGGCGCTCTTTGATAGGTCATTTACTTCCACCAGGGTTTCTAGCCACCCTCCTCCCGAGAGTCTAGAGTTAGGTGCATGCGCAGGGTTACTTAGTTACGAAGACAACCGTCAACAAAGACCTTGGGAGTCTGCTCTGGCCGCTAACGGACATTACATGGTGTCAGAAGCAACTGAAGAATAGATAAATCATGAAAAGGGAGGCTGATATGAAGAATAATACTGAGAAGAAGCTGCTGAAGAATAGAAGAATCCAGAAAAGAAGAAAACGATGGAATCGACGTCACGAAACGAGCCAAGGGGGCAACAGAGACAGTTTACGGCAAACGTTCTAGCACCAGACAAAATGTGCCTGGAAGGAAATTTATCACAAAACTGGAAGCGTTTCAGGAGACAATTCGAGAATTATGCCATTGCAAGTAGGCTTAACAGAGAAGAAGACCAAGAGTACCAAGTATCTGTTTTTCTTGCTGTTTTTGGACCTGATGCATGTGAAATATTTGAAATCTCAAGTTTGATGAGGAAAATGACAAAAACGATCTAAAAAAAAAAGTCAAGGAAAAATTGCAAGATTTCTTTGTGGGAGACACACATGAAGCTTTTGAATTGTATAAATTTCACCCCATAAAGAAGGAGACATCAGAGTCAATCGAAGCATACATTGCAGCACTCAGAAAGCTGGCAAAAACGTGCAAATTTGATAAACTGGAAGAAAGACTTATCAGGGATCAAGTGGTTGTTGGAGTAAGAGAAGAAGGTTTTAGACAAAAACTCTTGGAAGACAAACAACTGACACTAGATAAGTGCATGTCAATTGGAAGGGCATATGAAAGTTCCAAACAGCTGCAGTCAATGTCAGGTGAAGGAGATTTGTCACAAATTCAGAAAGAAACAAGGAAACAGCATGAACTCAAACTAGATTGAAAAACGTCAACAACAAAATTCTTCAAGAAAATGCACAAGATGTGGAAAATACCCATCACATAGTCGGCAAGAATGCCCAGCTAAGGAAGCAGAATGCAGAAAATGCAACAGGAAAGGTCATTATGCAGTCATGTGCGGAACAAAGGCGGATGTGAAATATCTTGAAGATGAAGATGGCAAAATACTTGGCACAGTCACAGAAGAATCAGCAGTGTGTGGTGCTGTGAATTGGCATGCTGATGTTCAGGTTACTACCAAGACACATAGTCATTCTGTAAATTTCAGAATAGACACTGGTGCAGATATGACAATAGTACCTGATAAGTTCTTCAAGAACAACTCGCCACTGATACAGAAGACTGACAAGAAATTGTTTGGGCCTGGCCAGAACAAAATCAACGTGATTGGCAGAGTCCATGCTACCTTAGCAGTAGGTAAAACATCATCAGAGCAAGAACTCTATGTTGTAGGTGATCTGAAGGAGCCACTTTTGGGGAGGCCTGCAATTGAAGCACTGAAACTGACTGAAAGGGTCAACTCTGTAGACAAAGACCATGAATACAAGCAAGAATTCCCAGAGCTGTTTTCAGGCCTAGGGAGAATGAAGAATGTCTACACAATCAGACTGCAAGAAAATGCTCAACCATTTGCAATCTCACCACCCCACAGACTACCCCTTCCCTTGAAAGAAAAAGTTCAAGAAGAACTGAAGAAATTGGAGGTACAGGATATCATCCGTCCAGTGGAGACACCCACTGACTGGTGCGCACCAATCGTAGCAGTACCAAAACCAAATGGGAAAGTGCGACTGTGCATCGACTTAACAAAGCTCAATGAGAAAGTTCGCCAAGAGAACTTTCCACTACCCACAACCGATGAACTGCTAGCCCAACTGGATGGTGCCACAGTGTTCACTAAATTGAACTGCAACAGTAGATTTCACCAAATACCACTTCACCCAGACAGTCAGGAGCTAACTACCTTCATTACACCGTTCGGGCGATACTGTTACAAACGTCTGCCGTTTGGTATCAGCTCAGGACCAGAGGTTTTTCACCGAGAGATGACACGCATCCTCGAAGGAATACCTGGAGTCATCTGCGACATCGACGATGTTGTTGTCTTCGGGAGAAATCAGCAAGAAAACGATGATCGACTGAAGCTTGTTCTACAGAAGATGAAGGAAGCTGGTGTCACACTCAATGAGAAATGCAAGTTCTCACAGGACTCAGTGAAATTCCTGGGCCACATGATCTCCAAGGAAGGAATCCAGAGAGATCCGGGAAAAGTGCAAGCCATTTCCAACTTCCCAAGACCAGCAAACATATCAGAATTGCGCCAGTTCCTGGGAATGGTGAACCATGTTGGAAAATTTGCATCGCACCTGGCTGACACAACCACTGAGAGATCTGCTCAAAAAAGAGATGGATTGGATTTAGGAAGAGCCACAAGAGAAAGCCTTCCAAACAGTGAAAAAGCAGCTGAGCTCAACGCTGGTGCTTGCACACTACAGTCCAGACAAGCCAACAAAAGTCTCAGTAGACACATCATCATATGGATTAGGTGGCGTACTACTTCAGAAAGAAGAAAATGGAAGCCTGTATTCTACGCCTCAAGATCTCTCACACCAACTGAACAAAGGTACGCGCAAGTGGAAAAAGAAGCCTTGGCAGTGACTTGGAACTGTGAAAAATTTCAAGACTACCTGTTAGGACTGTCAAATTTCACAGTTGAAACAGACCACAAACCACTGTTGGCACTGTTGAAAACCAAGATGCTTGATGAACTGACCCCAAGGATACATAGGTTCCGCATGCGCCTGATGCAGTTTTCATACAACATGATCTACACTGCAGGAAAAAACCTGATGACCACAGACACGCTGTCAAGGGCTCCTGGATCTGAACCAGCTGAACAGGAAACCTTAATGGAAGATGAGACAAACGCCTTTGTCGGTGCTCTCATCGACAGCATTCCTGCAAGTGATGCAAGGCTGGAAGAGGTTAGAAAGAAGCAATGCTCTGACAAAATCTGCAGTCAAGTCATGAACTTTTGCAAATTAGATCACTGGCCTGAAACAGCGAAGAAAGACGTCAATCTGCGACAATACTGGTTTGTGCGCCAAGATTTGACAGTTCAGCAGGCTTGTTGCTGTTCCAGAGTCGTCTGGCGATACCCACTGAGCTGCAAGAAGAAATACTTCAGAGACTTCACCAAGGACATCAAGGAGTGGTGAAATGCAGGGCATTAGCTCAAAGTTGTGTGTGGTGGCCAGGACTCTCAAAGAAAATCGAAGAAGTCGTTGGTACCTGTGCAACATGTAAGAAAGAAAGAAACTTCCACCAGAACCTCTACAGCCAACCAAGACCCCAGACTACCCATGGCAGAAGATTGCTATGGACTTGTTCGAACTGAATGGACACACGTATCTCATAGTAGATGACTACTATTCTCGGTGGATAGAGACTGTGCACTTGAAGCAGACTACATCAGTAGCTGTCACTGAACACTGCAAATCCATCTTTGCAAGATTTGGAATTCCAGAAATAGTTCTATCCGACAACGGTCCACAGTTCAACTCGTGAGAATTCCTAAAATTCTTACAGGACTACACCTTCACTAATCTATTTTTTTTTCTCAAGGCCTGACTAAGCGCGTTGGGTTACGCTGCTGGTCAGGCATCTGCTTGGCAGATGTGGTGTAGCGTATATGGATTTGTCCGAACGCAGTGACGCCTCCTTGAGCTACTGAAACAGATCTGACTAGTAGTCAGGACGAAAAGTGAATTGAGTTCAATTGTTGAAGTTTAGAGATAAATGTTTCTGCTAAACAGGTTTTAGAATTTGCCAAAGACTAATTGAAAAACAATGCTTGTGGATGTTTAAAAGCAAAATTAAATCAAATGCATGCTTTCTGCTAAGAAAGGGAGATGTAGAGTTATGTTCCTTCCTGGCGCATGCGCATGGTTACTTAGTTACGAAGGCAACCGTTAACAAAGACCCTGGGAGTCTGCTCTGGGCGCTCATGGACATTACAGAGAGCACTGGTGGGGGTGCTGATTAGTCGCCAACAATTCGACACTATGACACGTAGTACTGGGATCCAGGTTACCAGTAGCAGATACATCTAAATGTAACGAATTAACAGGCGTTAAAATTAAAACTGAGCACTATTACTGCCTATCTTGGTATTATGGACTGATTCTGTACGTTTTACATTATCATCAAAAGTCCAAACTGATAGTTAACTTTCACGCTATCACGCACACGGTCGTATAGCGGTCCGTGCGTTACGCACCTCCAACTTTCATGTTTTCTTATTGGCTTCCGGTTTTACAGCTCTTCTGCTACAACAACAAATTGATCATTAATATTTTCTAAAATCAGTGATACTGTTTCCAAATATTGAAACATTGTTTAGAAATTACGTCTATAACAGAAACAAAATATTACAATCCTTTTACTTTCTAGAAATAAAATCTCGAGTTGAGCGAGGGTGACCTTGGCATTTGTCAATGTGAAGGCTGAGGTTACGCGAGGACAAGGTCATACCTCTAAACCGGCTGCAACAGACGAGCTTGCAGTCTGAGGACGGTCACGTCGACTGAAAGGACTTCGTTTTTACGAAAGTGCCGGTTGCATCGCTGATTTGTAAGTGTTGTAAACTGGTAGATGTTAACAGTACTGTAGATAGATACTGATGCTCAATATCTTACCGTGAAGCGATAATCTTGTCTGCGATAGTGATGTGTAGTAACTAGTATGGAACTGACCTTGGATACGTGAAATTATAATTTTATCGAGAGGTTTTGAAAAAAAGTTGCTGATATGAAATATTCACCTTCACCTATCCCTTGACGTTTGCTTGTGTCGTTGGGGCAACAGTGAAGACAAGCGCCACAACTTTCCTCCACATGTCTCAGTACTTCACCGCTGTCTCTTGAATTCTTACTTTTTTATATTTAGAACAAGAAAAAAATATAATGAAGATACAATTAAAGAACCTGAAAATGCTGTTGCTGAACTTGGCTTTGCCATTGTTTTTTTTGTTGTTGTTTTGTTTGTTTTGTTTTTTTGTTTGTTTTGTTTTATCCCTCTTCCTTATTTTCACTCTGAACACTATTGGGTAAAAAATATTGACAGCACCAAAATCTTCCTATATGAAATCACTGGAGATTTGCTGAATGTGCATGAACACAGTCTCTCTCTCTCTCTCTCTCTCTCTCTCTCTCTCTCTCTCTCACACACACACACACACACACACACACACACACACACACACACACATACACACACTCATGCATGGACAGTCTCACACACACACACACACACACACACACACACTCACACATAATGATGTATATGTGTATTGTTATTTTAAAAAATGTGCTGGTTCTCATAGTCTTCTACAATTCTAGT
This sequence comes from Babylonia areolata, assembly GCF_041734735.1. Taxonomy (NCBI): domain Eukaryota; kingdom Metazoa; phylum Mollusca; class Gastropoda; order Neogastropoda; family Buccinidae; genus Babylonia; species Babylonia areolata. The sequence goes on from NC_134886.1 coordinate 42,206,858, forward strand.
TAAATGCAGAGACCTGAAATACCTGATGAATAGGGCATCCTTCATATGTATGTATTTTAGCAAACTGTGACCAGCATAACTATAATTAGTATAAAAACAGTTTTTGTTTCAAACCAGAGACTGGAATTACTTTTCTTCTGACAGATTGTGAGTAATTCCTTGAGTGTCCAAGGACAAAAAGTTTCCTTTCCAGTGTGCAAGAAGGTGCCTCAGGATGGAAATTTCCTTCTACATCATTGTAGATCATCAAATTCATGAGAAATTGTTATATAACTTATAACTAAATTGTATATTCATTTTCCTTTCAGAAAAAAATATATACTTTCTTTTATTAGTTTTACCAGCTTTCATCATTCATGTTTTTTTTGTTTTTTTTCATTAAATTACCCTCCATGACCAAAATATCCTTTGGCAAATAGTTGTCGCTTATTATGAAATAGGCCTGGTACTGAAAGGGTTAAATACAAAATAAGTCTGTATATGAATTTAACTCAGAAATTGCTTGGACCATAGTCCATAGTACAGTTTAATGAAAAGTATATTTAATGTTGAAGTAAAGAAAACTTTTTGTTTTAAAAGACTGACTTGGTTGATTGGTATGATTGTTCTTTTATTTTCTGGTTCAAATTTACTTATGTCAAAAATTGCAGTTGATAAAAATTACTTGAAATGATCAAAACAGTGGAAATTATAAGCCATGAGGCAAGAAATGACAAAGCACAATGAGATCAGATATGATAAGGATGTTAAAAAATAAATGTTTTGGAAATACAAAGAAAATAAGAAAATTCATCAGGTATAAGCACACTTAAGTCAAGAAAGAATGGAGGAGTAACTTTAATATCTCTCTCTCTCTCTCTCTCTCTCTCTCTCTCTCTCTCTCTCTCTGTGTGTGTGTGTGTGTGTGTTATTTAGACAGAAAATGTGAGGAGTTCAGTTTAACTGGTTGTATTAGCAGAACAGCTCAACCGTTTGTGTGTGTGTGTGTGTGTGTGTGTGTGTGTGTGTGTGTGTTTATGCATCTTTTTTACCCATGAAAGAATGGACAATCTACAAGATAGCAACAGACCGAAATCTGATGGTGTATTATTGAGTGATAACTAAATGGCCCATGAGGCTGTAGAGGACAGAGCATTAGGGTACTTGAAGACTAGAATGTAACTACTTTTTAATGTATCTTTGGAATGGAATAAGTGTATTTTAGATGATTTGAAAGTTGTTGATTTGAAGTTATGATCAGCATGAATCTTAGAAACTACCTTGTTCTCATTGTGTATGCATTTGTGGTTAGAATGATACTATTGATATTGTGAAAAAATAATTTTGAACAACCTATGATATCATAGGTTATAGTAAACATGGTTAGAGATCAGGGTCATCCGGTGGCCAAATACATTTGCATAAACTTGGCTCTGTGGCTGGTCAATAGGAAGGTTGTATCGAAATTCAAGTCAAGATCACAGCATATGTCATATGAATCATATTTGTGGAAAACTGTTCAAACAATAGTCTGTCTCCCAGTTATTATCAAACTTGTGCATAGTTGGTAGTGAGAGCAAAAACCTTTTGAAGTCAAGGTCAATAGGGAGAGTTAAGATCACAAGTTGGCATTATGAAACATAAATGTAGAAGTGTGATAGAATTTGGGATTTTTTCATCCAGTATTCGCCACACCCATTACTGAGATTGAGTATGGCCATGACTTTAAATTAGTTTTGAAAGTCAAAGTTATGAGGTAAAAGACACAGGAAAAAATAATAAAACACCAGTCATCTTGCTAAAGGACTTCTGTATCTGTTTTTCTATATGATGTTGTTACCTTGAGCTCTGACACATGACACTGACTTTCAACAGGGTTAAGTTCTGGCTTCACAACAATTACTGTATCAAGTTTGGTGAAAATTGAATGCAAAAGTCATGTTGTGACCTTGAATTTAACTTCTGACCTTGGTTTTTCTCTCACATGTGACAAACTACCAAGTGTTTGGAAGAGTACATGCAGATAAATGTCTCTTGTACTACAAGCTTTTTCATTTGAGATGCTATTTTGTGACCTTGACCTTTGGCATCTGACCTTGAATTTCAGTAGAGGGGGAAACAGGAGAAGAAAAAAATGTAGACAGAAATATTTTATTTGAGGGCCCTTTGATGTATGATGAAATGTGTCAATCACTAAAGAAAATGAACAAGAACAAGAGCCCTGGATCAGATGGATTCAGATTTTTTTAGTTTCTTTATCAGAGATCTACATCATCTAGGTGTTTTTCTAACAAGGTCAATAAATGATGGCTTTTGCAAACATAATGTCAGTAACACAGATACAGGGGGTCATCATTTGTATTCCCAAGGAGGAAAATCCTAAACATTACTAAAAGAATTGGAGGCCTATTTCACTGTTAAATAAGAGTCATAAAGTGACTTCTGTTGCTATTGCAAACAGTATTAAGATGGTTCTGTCAAAAATGATAAATGAAGATCAAAAAGGTTTTACGAAAGGATGTTATATTGGTGTGCACACACACACACATACAGACATTAATCTGCTTGAAAGGTGTTGCTACATTATTGTTATCATTGTTTTGGAGAAGGCAGATGTAATTGTGTGTTACAATATTTATTATTATTAGCTGTGGTAGTAAGGAGCTGAATCAGTGAATGTCTTTAATAGGTATGTTTGTGAATTGTGTCTGAATAGATGAGTCTGAATTCCTGTAAATTTTACAGCAATTTAAAAAAAATTATTAAATAAAGAAGTAAATCACATTTTATTAACTTCAGCTAGAGACAAATAAATAGTGTCATAACTGTACACAAATGTACATTTCATTCATGAATAAAGGTGAATATTTCTAACATGGCGTGTGGTGTGGTTTGTGTCTTACAGCATTGGCCAACTGGTAATATCAACCAGAAGTCAGCAACCACCCACCAGACTGACCGGATTGACGCCACCCCACTGGCTTAGCTAGTACCACTACAGCAGCAGACTGCGTCTTGCACAGCCCCACTGAAGTGCGATTTTTAGATTAAAAAAAAAAAAATGTCTTATCATTTTGCCAGTGTGCAGCTGTGCATTGGTGTATATGCATGATGGGAGTGGGAGATGGGTGGATTGGGAGAGGATACTGATGTGAACTTGAAGCAATGGTGCATGTGTCTGTGTCTGTTTCTGTGTGTTTTAACTTGTATGTTTTAATACAGTACTGACGTTTCTATGGAATTGATCTTTTTATGCTAGATATAAGTTCAGTTGTTTATTTAGGTTACTGTAAAAATGTTCAGTTTACTGTCGTAATATTATGGTTTTCTGTCTTATTTGCTTAAGATTAGTTGTTTTACAGCTTGATATTTCTATATGTAACATGTTGAAGTATATACATATATATAAATGCATAATATAGGCATGGGTGCATATACATGTCTTTAATGCGTGTTTTATGTTTGTGTTATGAGCATGAGCGACAGGACCACATGTGGATTTCTTTGTGGAGATAAGTTAATTTGACTTAAGTCTTTCACTTCCGATCGCGGATATATCCACGGTTCAGGGGTAACTGTTTTAACAGTCCAGCCACTCATTTTAATACCCTTCTTTGCAAATGGCAACTGCATTATGCATGTTCGAAGCAAAATCTCAGCACGTTTGGCTTGATTTTGATGGAGGGTTTTTTGCTTTGCGTTTTGTAAAGCAAAAAGCTAAACGTGTTGATAATGTCAGCATGACTGCCAGGTTTGATTTTCTACACATCAACAGTGGCAACTATGAAAACATGATAGGAAACGAAAATAAGTGCTGTTGATCAACTGAAGTGATTCTGGTTATTCTGATAATCATTGCATGCGACAACTGAACAAGGTAAATCAACCTGAAGGGGATGGGGTCGTGTTAGAAGTGTGTATAGAAAAACCAAATATATTACTTATTAGCTTGTAACCTTCATTTTGGGTTTTCATTTACTATGAAACTGTCCAGACAAAAGTTTCAAGCAGAAATATAGTTTACAGTCAGCTTTTATGTTGAAATATTGTGTGATAGTGTTTGTGGGTGTTTAGGTGGAAGGGTATACACGTGTACTGGTGTATGAAAGTGTTTATGTGTAGTGTTTCTGCTTAAACAACTTGCTAGTGAAGGAAACAACACAACTGCACTTGAATTTCGTGTCTGATACATTTGCTAATAAGTAATATTTTAACACCATTTCCCACCCATGAAATAAACAAACTTGAATTTTCTTCCTTTTTTTTTCCAATTATTTTATGGATTTTTTCCTTGTAAAATTAGTTATCTTTGCTAATAAGTAATATTTTAACACCATTTCCCACCCATGAAATAAACAAACTTGAATTTTCTTCCTTTTGTTTTCCCAATTATTTTATGGATTTTTTCCTTGTAAAATTAGTTATCTTCCCCTGAATGGGAATTATCTCATCCTGTCAACATTTAATTTATAATTATTTTCACCATTCATTTTCATTGAAGAAAACATACTGTTACATACTTTAGAGCATAATTTCAATTTTTGTGACTTTTTTTTTTTAGAGGTTGCTGATTATTTTGCAATAATCACAAATAGTACCAGAAGTGGATGGGTTAAACACCCTGCAGAACACTATGACTCATGTGAGCATTTCACTATATCAGTCAGTGCCCATTAGACTAGTTCATCCTTGAGTGTGCGTGTGACCCATGGTCATCCTGAACAGCTAGTAGGGTTAACGACACTTAACTTTTGACAAAAAGAAAAAAAAAAGTAGCATGTAGAATGTTTGTGTTTATGTAAAATTATACCCATTGTCACTGAAAATTCCTGGCAGCGGCCCTGCGGCAGGATTTATGTTATATTGGCAGTGAACAGGGTCAGAAAAGTTTAGGGGGAAAAACAACAAAAGTTTTGTTTTGTTTTGCATTAGTTTGATGGAATGTTTTGTATTTTTGAGTCTTTGTATGGGAAATGAAAACATTTCATTGTCTGCAGAACTGGAAGTCCAGTTGATTTATATATAAATAGAAATATATTTTTATGAAACTTAAAACTGTGCTAATAAGATTTGTCAAAGAACAACCGGTTTCTGTTTTATAGGTCCAGTTGCAGTCTCGGCTAGTTTCACAGAGTACCTCATACCCAGCACCAGAAAGAGGAACAATGTCTGTCACTGCTATTCATGCTCGTCAGATTTTTGACAGCCGTGGGAACCCCACAGTTGAAGTGGACCTTAAAACACCTAAAGGTAACTGGTATGATTCATTTAATTGTAAAATTTGTATGATGACTTACGCAATATATTGGAGTGCAGCAAACGGTCCAAGTCATTTATTCTGTTTTCGAGCCTGACATATATGAGAAACAAATTTTGTCTTTTTTTTTTTTTTTCTGTAACCACCAAGATCTATATTTCTACCCAATTTTTATGCTGTTTTGAATTACAAAAGGGCTATTTGAAAAGTGTCTACATTAGAAGTGCAATGCATAAAAAGGCTTGAAATGATGGTATTAAAGATTATTATATAGGTTGTGGCAGTGAAATTCTGAATATTTAGTATGACTAAAATGTGATTTTTAGCAAACATGACAACATAATAAAGATACCGAAAAAAAAGGTAAGTAAATATCTTGATTGGATCTGAACATGTTAACCATTTTAAAGATGCGACAATGCATATGCACTGTTAATACTGAATGTTTTCAAAATTTTACTGCCATTCTGTACCAACCATGAATGTTCTGTAATGAAAACTCATGTACTTTTTTAAACCATATATTGGCATATTGCATAAGAAAACACAAAGACTTCAGCAGCAATAAATATAGAAAATATACCTGTGAAAGTGGTGAGAAATTGGTTTTTTTTTATATTGTTCAGGTGTGTTCAGGGCTGCTGTCCCCAGTGGTGCTTCCACTGGAATCTACGAAGCTCTGGAATTGAGGGATGGTGTCAAGAGTGACTACCATGGGAAAGGTAAAATAGAGGTTCTTACATATTTAGTAATATGTCTGTTCAGGAACAACTTGCTTTATTTATTATTCATTGTTACATTATGCCATTGCTTAAATTGGAGAATGAATTGTCTGGATAGATGTATTTAGATGTATTTAAATATAAGCATGTTCTTTACAGTCCTGTTTATTCTTGCACTGAAACCATTGTTTTTTAAATCTATCTTCACATTGACATGAACACATATCAAGTCCAGGAATTGATATCTCAATGGCTGTGGTAGGTAGTGAAGTGTTCAGTGTCATGTACTAAGTGGGAGGATGAAGATTTGAGCCTCATTATAGGTGGGGATTTTTCATCATGTAGCTGGCTTCAGCACAGTTGCAGGGTTTAAGTTTCATGTCAGTCACCGGTCATTGATGTATACAATCTTGAAATGACCCATCGATTTGGCTGCCTGTTGGTCACTTGACTTATTTTATTTTTTGTAGAATCGGTCATGCTAAAAGGGCTTTTGTACACTTTTCTTCTCCTGCAAAAGAATCATGTTTGCAGTTTTAAACTCTGAAAAATGTGGATATAATCATTCCTGGTGTTGCTCTGCAGTTCAACATTGAGTAAACTTTGTGAACAAATCAAAACTTGTATTAAGTCAGGGAAATAAAACTTTGTACATTTACATAATGGCATTACCACTTGGGTATTGTGAACTTTGGGGGATTACAGTGGCAATTAATTTTTCTCTTTGTGACCTTGGCTCAAAAGACTTCAGATGCATAAGTGTTTAACAAACTGAAGAGAAGGGGTGGAGACTGACTCCACTCAGCTGCACCAAAATGAAAACAAGCATATGAAAAAGATGAAAACATGTTAGATATAAACTCCCTGCAACACTGTGCAATTTTCTCAGTGTGTTTGTTTTGCTTTGCTTTGCGTTATTGCATAAGACTTAATGTTGAATGATATAAAACCATGCACTAGATGAATTTTCTGGCTGATAACCTTATTCTACTCCAGGTATGAGTTTATACTTACCATGATTGCCTCCCCACTGGACCAGGTATGAGTACTCTCATACTAACACACCATTTTGATTTCGTTTATTCTTGCTTGGTACAGTTGGTGTTAAAAGCTGAACTGTCTACATATTCCGGAAGCCTGAAAGCTTTGTTCAACTGATTAAATTAAATCCACAATTTTTCTCACCAGTTCCGCTTTAGTGAACCACTCTGGGGTTTAAAAAAAATTTTTTTTTACTGCAGTGGTCTTGTGTAGTGCTGGTCCAGGGATGTAGCTGTGGGGTAGAACAAGTTATAACATTTTGTGTTTGACATGGTTAAAATCTGCCATAGTTTGTGCTCATCTGACATTTTGCGATTTTTTTTTTTCAGGTGTTTCCAAGGCTGTTGACAACATCAATAAAGTCATTGCTCCTGAACTTAAAAGCAAGGTAAGGACACTGTTTATGGCATATTTTGTAGATGGCAAAACTGACCATCTTACTAAATACTTTATTCCCTGAAGAGGAGAAATTCACATGTAGTGAGAAAATAAACAACACATAATAAGAAACACAAATGTAAAAGTATTAAAAAATTATATCATTAGAATGTGGATGATATAGACAGAGTTGTGCTAAATATATCAAAGTTTAATTTCATAAGTGAAAATGGGGCTGAATTTTGGCAGACTTGTGTGTTTACACACATGACCATGTAATAATCTCATGCTTGGGTCAGAAAGGGTACCAATGTCAAACTGATGTAAACTGGGCTTGATGGAAATACTTAATCTGCCCACCACAAAAAATTTTCTACTCATACCAATTCTAGGTTGCAAGTCTTCAGGATTAAATCTTATTTCCAAATTGTGGATATCTTATTTTGTTTCATCTACAGTGTATTTAGTTTAGCCACCAGATATGTAAGATACTGTTGTGTTGCAGCCGGAGAACACTTGAGTTGCTAGGATTAGCTTTTCTTTGGATTTTTAAAGACCACATGAAGTTATATTTCATGTCAGCTCTTGAAAGAAATAAAAAAAAGAAGAAATTCTGAACAGAGGAAAGAAAGGCACTAAGTACACCATCAGCGTGTTTATTGCCTGCCAGTATTTTAACCTCTTCAGTGCCAGGCACTTTCCTGGCTTTTTTTGTGCTTATTTGCAAAGTAATTTTAGGTCATGTGGAGTAATAATAATGATTGGAATTTATATAGTGCTGAATCAGAATGCTTTCAAACCAGTCATTCACATGCATGCATAACTCTAAACTTGATAAACTGAAGACAAAGAACAGGCAGGGGAAGAAAACAGTCTTGGAAATAGATGGGTTTTAAGGCCAGAGAAATAATTGAAGAAAAAATTACAGAACACAAACCACTGCAAGAAAATATGCATAACCAGTACTTCTTCTAAAGGAAAATGAAAATGAGCAGACTTCATTTCTGACTGTTTTAGCCTTGTTTAACACATACATGTGAGATAAACAAATTTCATATAATTTCTGAGTGTATTACAGAGAATTTATAAAAAAAAAAAAAAAGCTGAAATAAACCGCAGAAGTAGATGACAAATAGAAATGAATGTGTCTCCATACCTTATATGCAAATAGAGTCCTTAATGGTAATCCAAACTTCTGGAATGCTACACATATTCATTCCAGCATTCTTACAGCATTTTGGCGACTGTAGTAAAAATGTGGTTTGTGTGTGTATGATAGTCAGTTGTGTCCGACTTTCTGTACATTAGGCAGCTTCTTTACTTGCATGACAATTTTAATCCTGTTGTCAGATTTTGTTCAAAAGTGAATTTTCCTCATGTCTTAAAAATTTTTGTTTTTATAACAGATGAAAAGACTTCTTTGACATCTACCTTATAAAGTAAATTCTGTGGTGTTCTGTTTTTGTGTGACCTGTGGTTTCTTTGTTCCAGAGCCCAGATCTGAAAGACCAGGGGGCTGTGGACAAGATAATGCTGGATCTGGATGGCACAAAGAATAAAGGTATTGCGCCTTGTGTGCCCCCTGTCTCTCTCTTTCTCTGAACTATGAACATGATTTGTTTCTTTTGCTGTCAGTTCTCACATTTGGTCAATTGTTCATTGTGTCTGTTTCTGACATTATTGTATCTTCTACTTTGCAATAAACCTGTTTCCATTGTCTGTGTGAATGTGTGTGTGCGTTCATGTATGTGCGCATGCATGTGTGCAAGTGTCCATGGCCAACTTTAACAAATTCATTTTATCTGGAAATACTTTGTCAGTACCAAATTTGGATTGAAGATATAGAAAAATAGTTCTTTCAGTTCGCAACCCATTGTAGGTTGTAAGTTTTCCAGATCAATTAATATTTCAGATCATGAAGTTGATGAACATTCTGTTTCATTTAGTCTTCTGTTTGATTTGTTTGGCCTCCAGATCTGCAAGATATTCTTTGTTTTTTCCAGTTCATTGCTGGATAACACTTGTGCTGCCTGGATAAGCTTTTGGTTGCAGTTTTAAGACACCGTAACATTTCATGTCCATAATTGAAAAAAGAAAAAGAAACTATTGGCAGATCACACAGAGTGACATTATCTGCATCATGTTTATTATTTACTAATATTTTATAGAAGGTACTAATTCACCAGAAAAAACATGCTGAAAATTCAGGTCACGGCACATCTATGTTAGCCTTCTTTCTAGTCACTGTGGGAATTAGTTTGCATGCCTTACCTGCTTTAGTTATGAAGTATATGACTGAGCATAAAGTCATGGAGGAAATGGGAATATGTCAAAAGTTAGATACAAACATACACCTATGAATTGTTTGAATAATAGTGATATGCAGATCCATTGTTTCATATGGTGAGCAAAAGTATGATTTGGATACACACACACACACAGGCATGCATGCACATGCCCCACCCACATTTTCTTGTTTTGTTTGAGTAGTATTCAGATCAGTTAGAAATCATACATGAGCCATGAAGTCTTCACCTCTTGTTCACTTTTTACCTAGTTTTTGTAATAAATATAGCATCTACATGCACACACACATGCACGCACGCATGCATGTGCACTTGGCACACATGCATACTCATACATGAGTGTGCACACACGCACACACACACACACACACACACACTTTTAGGAACAGGTTTTTCAGTTGTAAACGTTCTGGCAGTGCATCAGTTTTAATACATATGAAATTTCCTGAGTGGTAGCCCTTTGATTTTTTGGGTTTGTGATGTGCAGGAAAGCTGGGTGCCAATGCCATCCTTGCTGTTTCAATGGCAGTGTGCAAGGCTGGTGCTGCTGAGAAGGTCAGTTCATGGTAGTAATGTTATTTGTTACTGATGCCAAGAAAGACGGGAAGATCCATTATCATTTTTATAGTGGTGTTTTAAGCCTCATGTATTTCTGGATCATGAACTGTTTATTTTGTAAAGGTTCTGAATCCAGAAAATATATTGGGCTCTTCCCAGTTTGTTGCCTGAATACTTGTTTGGGTTTAAAATACAAATTCTGGACAGAAAACTTAGAATGAGATAAACTACACATCGTGTTTCCTGCATCAAAATATTTTTGAATGGATACTGAATTAACTAGAATGAACAAAAAAAACTTGAATCAATGGCACCCCAAAGGCAGAGTTTTCTCAATTCTGGTAGCCAAGGCCTCGAGTATGCCAGTCTTCGCAGATCTAGAGAAAACGGCAACATGTTGCGGTGTTCTGAGGCGACGGCAACGTTTCCTATACACTTACTTTTTAGTAAACAAAATTCTTAGATATTGCGATTTATCTAAATGATATGTTGAAAAGTTTATCTCCTTGAATAAAGCAATCAATGTATCACGCTAAAGGAACTTAACTTTAGATATTAATTTTGTATGACATTTGTCAGATGCTCTTTGGTCTTGGAGTAAAGCTTAAAAAAGAAGACAACTTTAAATGTTAATTTTGGATGACATTTATTAGGTAGCGGCAGCCTCCATGGCCGATGCCGGGAAACCTATGAACGCCAAAAAAAAAAGGACTAATTTTGAAGTGCATTTTCTCAAATTTGATTTCATTTTGTGAAAAACTATCCAACTGAAATAATTATTTATCATCCATATTTTTAATTTTTTATTGTTTGCTTTATACAATGCGTAATGAGTTCGTGGATGGAAGAAAAAGAAGTGTACTGAAACGCGAAATAGTGATCCTTGTTTAATGGCGGCCGGCGTCTTTCTGAGCGCAACACAGTTAAGTTTCAACCACATAGTGGAAAAAATCGCATCCGTTGTTTTCCATTCATTGGTTACTATTCGAAAAACTGGGAGCCGTGAAAGGCAAAAGTTCAAGGAGAACTTTCGTGTGTTTTTTTCCAAGCCTTGGGCGAAGTAGGGTAGTTAGATCTGAGCGCAAAGTTACGGGAATTTTTCGGCTATCTTTCAACGCCTCGCGCAGTTCGAAAATGAAATCTGACCCTACGCGATACTGTATGAGTGGTAAAGAGCATTTTCTACTGATTTCAATGGTATCCGAAACTAAGATTTTTGATCCATGGTCAATTTGTTCAAGCGATTCAAAAGCAGGTACCCCTCTTCGTCAGTTGCGTCGGCCCAATCAACATTCGACACAGGAGAGCGGCACTTCATCTAACACAAAAATGGCATTGTTTCTCCAGAAAATCTTAGGTTTCATCGGTAAGTTTATAATATTTTTGAAAACAAATGTCTTTAGCACTTTCATGCACAATATTGAGCTGAAATTCTTTGAATCAGGATTTTGATCGATGTCAGTAACTGGGCAGCTTGGATCTATTTCATCAGTGTTTTCGTAATGTGACACCGTGTTTCAATCGGAACACAATTTATTTTTTTCTGAGTAAAACACACAAAAACTATTGATACAGAATGAAAAATGGACATGTTAAAACAGAGCCCATGAATTCCAATTACTAATATTTGATTGATTTTTGCTTTAGTAAGCAAAATATTACCTGGGTCTAAAACCAGAAGTGCTCGGGACAGCATTAGCGTCGTCTGCTACAGACTCGGTGAGTGTTAAATAAGTGAGTAAAAAAAATTGTAATGTGGTTTCTTTTTCCGTAAGATGAGCATTTCATTCAACATCACACAAAAGTCTGATAGTCTGATATTATAGTTGCTTTCTGCTTCGATAGCTGTGAAACTTTATATTAATATATACAGACAGATAGTTACTATGCTCTCACATTCCAAAAAGAACAAGAACACCAATTCATACTAACCCCCCCCCCCCCCCACCTCTGCAAACGTCACTTTAATAATTTGCTGAAAGTTGTATAATCATTCCCCTCACTTGTCTCTGAGTATCATCCACCAATGGTAAGTAGAGGGGAGGGGGTTGTCAATGGTTGTGGCAAACTTGGCACTGAGACAAATCACTGACCACGTGCTCCGGCTTAGAATCCCTGACTGCTGACCCACCACCTCCTCCCTCCAGTCATCCCCTCCCCCATTTCTTTCCTGTCAGTGGAGTAGGTGTGTGTGTGTGAGTGAGAGAGAGAGAGAGAGCGCAAGTTTGCATTTGCACATGTATGCTTGTGAGTATGTGTATGTATGTCTGAGTATGAAAAAAGTGTAATGTGAAGAGATATATGATTAATTTGAACAGTGCAGTCAACATCCTGTTTCTCAAAAAAAATTAACACCAATTTTTAACAAACTAAAATTAGTAAAAAGAAAATCAGTACAATAATACCCATAGCCTAAGCTGCACATCGGGTTAAGTCAAACTATATAACACTATCTGGGATCCAGCAATTAAGAGTATAACGTGTGTGTGTGTGTGTGTGTTCATGTAACCCATGATATGCTATGCATCTCGACTGCATGAAACAGGAAACAAAGAGATAATTCATGAAATGATAAAATGCAAAATACCATGCACATATTGTGAATGAAATATTCACTTTGATATATATATATATATATATATCTAAGACATGCATTCTCACATACACACACAAATAAAGGTGAGTACACAAAATATATATATCAAAGAATAAGATACTACGTATGATGTGCATATTAACAGTAAAATATTCAATATTTAGTAATCATATATACCTAAGACATTTAGTAATACATTCATCTCAATCATGAAATGTAGTACCCTGAAGTGGAAATATTTGAGTACATAATCGCATGCAACAAAGACACATAAGTTGAACAGTACATGTAGATGGCAAAGCTCTTGTCAGCAACTGGAAAGGACAGACCCCCAAAACTTCAGCCTCAGTTGCCAAAGCATAAGTTATTGCTGCAATTTGAGTTATTGTGTGAAAGGTAAATGCAGCCAAATAGTTCAGTGCAGTGAATTTTGTGTTGCTGTTTAATGCATACTTACCTGTCAGTATGCCATTTTATAATTCTGTTATCACAGTGTTTTCCTCCCACTCAAAACACACAGAAATTGACAAAATCCTAAACATATATTAAACTGAGAGCTCTGTTTTTGGTTGTATGTTTTAAATTTAATATAACTTTTGTTCTTTCTTATGAGCTGATCTGTGTATCTAACATGTTGCAGAAAGGGCTGCTCATGGCAGGGCATGCAAGACCTATTCATTGATCCAAAAAGGCCAGTATGAACAGCTCAGGTAGCGAGCAGTATGTTATTGCTGATGCCAGGAAACCTGTGAGTGCCAAAAAAGATATTTTTTGGTGTGCATTTTCTCTCTTGTGAATTGAATGCCATTTTGTGAAGAAATAAAGATGCATCATCCACCTTTTATTTCTTATTTATTGTGGTTCTTCTACAATGAAATGCATGACTGGGTTCATGGATGGAAGAAAAAGCCAGAGAGCTGAAAGAAAACAGATTCATATATCTTGTCATTTTTGCTAGCATCTTAACCCTTTCCTTCTGATAACGGTAGGAGCCGGCATGCCCGCGCGCGCACAGCGCCTCAATGCGGCCGGCGCCGGCTGCGTGTGTGTGGTACTTTTCCATCATGTGCTGACGCCGTGACTATGCTCAACAGGCACTAAAAGTTGGTGGAAAGTTTCCTACTATAGTCCAATAATCTGGCATCACTATTTTTGGATGCTAGCACCACTTCCATTCACAAAGAAAGGAGGGAAACTGCGTGTGGAGAGTTGTGAATGAAACTGACCGGTTTTCACAATGGCGTCGTCTGCATGCACCAGTGAGTTCGAGGATTATTCAGCGGAGGAATTAGGTCTCATATTAGAAGAAGTGTCAAAATATGATCAGATTGAAGAGTGTGAAGAATTAGAAGAAGATTCTGACGTGCATTTAGGTTCCGATCAAGAAGAAAGTGGTGAAAGTTGTCTTCCACTGTCGTCATACCTGGTGGCTGGTTGGTGCTGAGAAGGTAGATCTGACGGTTGTCTTTGTAGACTGTGGCCATCAGTGAGCCCTTCTGCATCTGCAGCAATTTTCCCTTCTCTTTCAGTTTGGCAGTCTTGACCTCCTCTGGTAACCCTTTGCGGTTGACGTTGACAGTGGCACAGGCATATGTCCCATTTCGGGCCAGGTGTGTCATCAAGGGGACACTGGTGAAAAAACGATCAAAATACAGGTGCCTGTTTTGATGGTAGAAAGGTGATGCCAACATGTGAACAACTTCATGCCCAAGACTGATGGTGGTGTCTCTGCGACTTGCACGGCCGGTGTAAATATCAAATGCAACGCAGTACCCTGTCCTGGCGTCACACATCTCCCACACCTTGATGCCCCATTTGGTTGGCTTGGCTGGCATGTACTGCTTGAAAAATATCCGACCCTTGTACCCGATCATTGCCTCATCAATACTTAGTTCACGACCTGGATGGTAGTTGGTCCGGAACAAAGGAAGAATCATGTTGATGAAATTTCTCACCTTGTACAAGGGGTCATAGTCGGGGTGATCACGTGCAGGTGTGTTCGATGTGTCGCGCAGATGAAAGTACTGGTTGATTTTGAAAAACCGTGTTTTGGGCATGACACTGCTGATCCAGTTATTCCTGAAGCGAGGGTCAGTTGACCAGTAGCACCACAAACGTGGCAGACGATTGATCCCCATCATGATCAGCACAGAGAGATAGGCCCGCATTTCATCAGGTGTTGTTTCGTACCAAAGGGGGTCAGGTGTGCCCCGGGCTGCTTGTTTTTGCCGGGCATACCTGTTAGTCTCTTCTGCTGCAAGCTGAAAAAAAGTGATGGGTATAAACAAAAAAAAATAATCCAGAGGGGTGGCAGTGCTTGGCAGTGAATGTGCAGGGCCTGTCGGCTGCTGGAATGTGGCCACGTTGGTAGGCTGAGTAGCCGGTCGCCACGTGGTTTGCAGAGCGGCGAGTGGCACATTGTCCTCGGGATCACTTTCACCACTTTCTTCTTGATCGGAACCTAAATGCACGTCAGAATCTTCTTCTAATTCTTCACACTCTTCAATCTGATCATATTTTGACACTTCTTCTAATATGAGACCTAATTCCTCCGCTGAATAATCCTCGAACTCACTGGTGCATGCAGACGACGCCATTGTGAAAACCGGTCAGTTTCATTCACAACTCTTCACACGCAGTTTCCCTCCTTTCTTTGTGAATGGAAGTGGTGCTAGCATCCAAAAATAGTGATGCCAGATTATTGGACTATAGTAGGAAACTTTCCACCAACTTTTAGTGCCTGTTGAGCATAGTCACGGCGTCAGCACATGATGGAAAAGTACCACACACACGCAGCCGGCGCCGGCCGCATTGAGGCGCTGCGCGTGCGCGGGCATGCCGGCTCCTACCGTTATCAGAAGGAAAGGGTTAAAATGGAATATCTTCAGAACCAATCAAGATATTCACTTACTTTTTTTTTCTTTTCTTATATTGTCTTGTTTTTTGCCAAAAATCACATTTCAGTCATTGTAATGAATATTTAAATTTTCACTGCCGCCACCTACATTTATCAGATGCTCTTTGGTCTTGGTGTAAAATTTCTTAAAAAAACCTAAACTTTCAATATTGATTTTGGATGACAGTTGTCAGATACTCCTTGGTCTTGGTGTAAAGCTTCTAAAGGAACTCAACTTTAAATATTAATTTTGGATGACAATTGTCAGATGCTCTTTGGTCTGGGGTAAAGCGTCTTGTTGCAGAGTGTAACTTGGATGGTTCGGTACTGATCAAAAGCCTTTTTTTTCTCCCTCTCTCTCTCTCTCAGATTTGTAATATTTGATACAGAACACAGTCATGTTTTAATGGTTTTCTTTTTTATCATGATTCCTTTATTGGGTAAAGCACATATCACAAGTGAGACTTGAAGGCCTTTCCTCTATTGTTATTTTTTCAAATCATTCAGAACCATGAAGACTTTGTCTCTCTTTTTTTTCTGTCTGCAAGTGTATTTATTTTACTATCAAAGTATATTTATTGATATCTTGCCAGGGACACTCTCTTGTGTTTGTGGGTTTTTCGTCTTTCAAGGCCTAATAGGGGACAGGGAGGGAGAGGGGAGAAACAGAACTTGATATGTGCAATAATCTGTGGTAAGTTGCTTCCTAGCCAGGTGCTCTACTACAAGGCTACTACTGCATTCTGACCCATGACCTCTTGTTCTTTGCACTGATAGCCTGGCTTTGGCTATAGTAGCCATATAACCATAATAATGTATATAATAGTGTTACATGACTAGTGAAGGCCATGCTATATTTTGCATGGTCTCGAGATGCACCATATACCAACGAACATCAGGGAAATGCTGAAGAAGTACTTCATGGCTTCTCAGTGCGGTTCACCACCAAGGAATACATGACAGATTGCATCAATCTGGAAGTGGGTATAGCCATGGGCTGTGCAATTTCTCCAATCCTGTTCGTGCTGGCAGTGGAAGTAATCTTGAAGGCCTCAAGGAAGGGAACGGATCGAGCTGACCTCGGTAAGGGATACCAGATACCTCCTTTGAAAGCCTTCATGGATGACACAACAGTCCTTTCAACAAAAGAGGATGACACCCGTGAAATATTGAAGTGGTTGGACGAGCTAGTTGCCTCAGAAAGTATGAACTTCAAACCAAAGAAATCACGGAGCCTCTCACTGCATAAAAGAAAGGTAGCTGAAACGGTCACATTCACTAGCCAACCAAGCCATTCCAATGGTGTCAGATGAACCAGTCAAGAGCCTTGGAAGATGGTATGATGAGTCCCTGAAAGATACAAAAAGAAGAAAGGAAACCAAGCAGACAGCAGAAGGCCTGCATATGATAGACCAGTGTTACCTTCCTAGCAAATACAAAGTGTGGTGTCTACAGTCTATGCTGATAACAAAGCTCATGTGGCCTCTCCTGATACAACAGCTGTAGCACAGACGTCAATTGAGGCAAAAATCAACAAGTACACACACAAATGGCTTGGTGTCCCACCTGGTCTCACTGACATGGTACTGTACTGTCACCAAACAAAGCTGAGGCTACCTCTGAAATCCCTTGTCAAAGAATACAAGGTAGGGAAGGCAAGACTTCTCAGCATGCTCAAAGACTCAGGAGACAGTATTGTGAGATCCAACCAACCTTAACTAAAGACTGTCAGAAAATGGAAAGTCAGGGAAGCAGTCAGTGCAGCGAAACGGTCTTTAGACGAAGGAAATAATAGGACACACCCAAACCAACAGGCAGGGCCTGGGATCCCTGCTCCAAGGCAAGGGGGAAAGCAAAAAGAGGCATGATCATACAGGAGATCAAGAAGAAAGAGAATGATAAGAGTCCAGAAAGCAGTTCAGCAAGGCCAGCAGGGGCAGTGGACAATATGGGAAAATGCACTCCAAAGGAGCCTCAGGTGGAGTGACATGTGGAACATGGCCCCTCTGAGGATCAGCTTCATCCTAAGATCTGTGTACGGCCTCCGTCCCTCAAATACAAACTTGGTGAAATGGGGGAAAGCAGATGACCCTGCGTGCCCACTCTGCCATGGCAGACAGACAGTGGAACATGTCCTCAGCTCATGCAAAGCAGTGTTGAGCCAAGGACGGTACACATGGATGCACAACCAAGTGCTAAAAGAAATTGCACACGTGGTGAGCACAGTCCAAGGAGCACCCACACCACCTGAAGTTCCAGTAGAGTTCCTCTCTGCAGAAGGCAATAAAGTCTGGCCAGGAACAGCTATAACATCCAAAGCATGGAAACATGGCCTGCTTGATGGTGCCGAAGATTGGGAATGCACAGTTGACCTACGTGAGGGGAAGAAACACCTGGAAATCATCAGCAAGAGTGGCATGAGACCTGACATAGTACTCCACTCCAAGGCAACAAAACATTTGAGCTCACTGTGCCATACCACATCTCCTTACTACTAAGCAACACAAACTCTGGTGTGCTCTCTTGTCTTGTCCAGACTAGATTACTGTAACTCACTCATTGGTTGTCCTAGATACTTAATACAAAAACTCCAGAAAGTTCAAAACACAGGAGCAAGATTAATCTTTAGAACCAAAAAGACTTGACAATATCACTCATCTTCTGCGTTCTCTCCACTGGTTACCAATTTCTGCCCGCATTCAGTACAAAGTTGCAATTCTCACCTTCAACTCCATTTTGTGTGCTGCTTCTCTCAGTATCTGAAAGAATTGATTCAAACCTACACATCCCGTCGACAACTCAGATCATCTTCTGATTCACGGCGGCTACTTGCTCCCCGTGTTAAAACCCGATCCTTCGGTGATTCTTCCTTTTCTTATTCAGCTCCATATGTCTGGAACAGTTTACCTCACGATCTTTGCCACTCTCCTTCATTTCAATCTTTCAAAACTGGTCTGAAAACACATCTTTTTGAAAATGCCTATCCATAGACCTTCCATACCTTTTCATTTATAAGTCATGCAAACTCACTCTCTCTTTCATTGTGTGTGTGTGTGTGTGTGTGTAATTATGTAATACGTGTAGTCTCTGAATCTGTTTTATATTATTGTGTGCTAAATCATTATTTTTCTTCTTTCTTTTGTGAGTTATTGCACGCGCACGCTTGTGTGTGTGTTTGATGTTTATTGTAAAGCACTTTGAGCTCTCTTTAAGGGAGGAAAGCGCTTAACAAATGCCCATTATTATTATTATTATTATATGAAAGCAGAATGGAAGAAGCCCACATCTACAAGACTAAGAAGTATGCCAGTCTAGCCAGCTGCCTGAGAGAATCTGGCTTCCAAGCCAAAGTCCTTGCCATAGAGATTGGTGCAAGAGGGCTTGAGTGCATCTGCCTACAGCCTCATGAAACGGCTATCGATTTCTGGCAGAGAGAGAACATGGGCTCTCAAGACAATGGCAGAAGCAGCAGAAAAGAGTTCCAGCTGGATCTGGTTGAGGAGGAATGAAAATAAACTTCATAAAGATTAAATTTCCCTACTCAAACTAGGCGTATGGTGGCTCAGTGGCCAGAAAAGGTGACTTAGTCCTGAAGTAGCGACCACCCTGGAGGCTCGGGTTTGAACCTGCTGAGGACCAGAAGAGAAAAAAAAAAGCGGCAGTACAAGGGCATCCAGGAGTCATGACGTGGGTGCGGCCCGGCCCCCTTAGAGTGTAAGGAAATAAGGGCCGAAACACTTGACTGAAGGGGTTTCCTTTCTGAAGACCTTGTACTCTCCAGCTCTCCCAAGAGTTTCTTATCACTGCATAAGAAACCACAGAAGGAAAATTAATTTACTGACATATATCAAAAGGTATTTTCTTTCACATGGTTAGTTTCAGAATACTCATGTTTGGTGTAATATCCATTATGCCCCCACCCCCACCCACCCACCCAGAAAGGTGGTTTTTATGTAAACAGACTTTTTTTGTTTGGTCAGATTCATGTTTCGCTTGAGAAAAAAAAACAACAGCAAAAAACTGTTGTCACAATGAACATACAGAAAATATGGCCTGTTTTGTCTTTTTCTCACACCAATAACAAAGTGAAACTTATTTCAGGATATTCTCATTTACACAATGGAACAGTGGCTATGATGCACACAGACCCTTTGTGGGTGTATAGATATCCTGTCGAATAAGTGGTTTGACCCTGGCACACAGTGCTAGTCAAAACTGTTTATCAGGAAGATGTTATGTTTGGTTTCAGAATGTGCCTTTGTACCAGCACATAGCAGATATTTCGGGCAACAAGAAATTGATCTTGCCAGTGCCAGCCTTCAATGTCATCAATGGTGGCAGCCACGCTGGCAACAAGCTGGCCATGCAGGAGTTCATGATTTTGCCCACAGGTAAGTCACCTGTGCACTAGAATCTGGTTGAACAGCAGGATATGTGGTTGAACATTTGTAATAACTGGGTGCCAAAAAAAGATGTTTTGCTTGAATTTACGTTTCATTTTACCGTTCCCAGTACATAAATTTTCTTTTTCACAATACCTGAACACTTTGATATTTAGGTGTCGTGATCTGGCTAACATTTGTTGTTTGCAGTATAATGCCTTGACTGATAGGCTAATTTAATTTTTTAAGATATTGTGATGGTTTAACTGATAAGGCTAACTTTGGGTGTTTAATTAAGGTCTTGTGTTATGCTTAACGCTGGGTGTTAAGTTGTTGATATGCTGTAATTGTTAGACTATCATTGGGTGTTTCAGGTGTGATGCCATGACTATAGGAAAACGGGTGTTCAGTATGTGATGCCATGACTGATAGGATCATGTTTTGTGTTAATTGCATAATGCCATAATGGATAGGAAGAGGAAAACGGAAAAAAGGTAAACTAGAAAACTACCTTAGAATGCATAACTAACATGCAATTACATTTAACAGTAACAATTCAGTGATAATAATGATAATAATCAGAAACCAATAACAATTCTGAAGTGCATTAAAGGAATGTAGAAATAGGGCTATGAACTAATGCCTGTGAAAGTTCGACCATAAGAACCTCGTCAGAAATAACTTTACAAAAATCATCTGCAGAATTATTGTTTTCTTTGAAATACTTGGGCAAGAAGGTACGTAACTGCTGACAGTGAAACAAACAATGATGCAAGCTGAACTGCTTACCACAGATGCATGTAACATTTTTACTATACTTTATCTTCAGTGCATCAAGATTTATACGGAAGAAAGTAGAGGTTATTAATCTTGTATGGCAAGCTGATGGATTGGGTATCTTTTCTTTAATAATATTCTCGGGGAATAATGTTCCTTTATGTTTTAAAAACTTCCATCGGTTATGAAATTGACCCCATGCTGATTTTTCTAACAAAGTGTATGCCTCCTTTACGGTTGTTCAGTGTGTGATGTCATGACTGATAGGCTAACTTTGGGTGTTTCAGGAGCAAAGTCCTTCTCAGAGGCTATGAAAATGGGCTCAGAGATCTACCACCATTTGAAAGGTGTCATCAAGAAAAAATATGGACAGGATGGTAAGTCAGACAGATGTTTCATACATCCTCTGTCTCTCTCTGTCTATACTGTGAACAAAACGGGCAGCCCTGTGTCAATTCAGATGTGGCTTACTGCACCCACCGGCTAGAATGGCAAAATTCTGCCTTGTCATGGGACACAATCAGAATGTGCTATGGGAAATTTTCTTTCTGAAAGATCTCTCATCCGAAAAAGTTAATTTTGAAAAAGAAAAAAAAGACTTCAGACATAGAAAAGCTGTTGTGTTTCACACTCTGTGTTCTGATAGAGTCTCCCGTCGGTCCGACGGATGAGTAGGCGGGCAGGCTTATCTGTCGGTGTGTGTCCTCATATGGGAGAAGAGGCCAATTCTGGATGCGCAGCACTTCCCAAAATGTCTCCAGAAGTTGAGCCCTGCTTCCTTTGCTCACGCTTCTCCTTAATGGCCAGCGTTCTCTTGTTTTCAAACGTCTTCATGCCACTAGAGCACAGCATCCTCCAGCGAGAGCGGTCAAGGGCATCAGTTTCCCAGGAAGCGATGTCTATGTCACAGGCTTTGAGGTTTGTCTTCAAGGTGCCCTTGAAGCACTTGCAGGGTCTTCCAAGTTCACGGTGGCCTTCCTTTAGCTGGCCATACAAAAGCATCTTCGGGATCCTGCTGTCTGTCATGCGGACAACGTGTCCTGTCCAGCGTAGCTGGCACTGGATCAACAGGCTTTTGATGCTGGGCAGGCCGCTTTTCTCTAGGACCTGGAGGTTGGAGACCCTGTCTTGCCACTTTATGCCGAGGATCTTTCGTAGGCATCTCTGGTGAAACTGCTCAAGTTGTTGAATGTGACGGTGATACGTCGTCCGTGTTTCACAGCAGTACAACAAGGTGGTCAGCACAACAGCTCTTTAGGTTTTCATCTTGGTGCTGAGCCTGATGCCTTTGTTGTTCCACAGCCTGTTGTTGAGTCTACCAAAGGTGAAGCTGGCCTTGGCGATGCACAGCGTCACTTCTGCATCAAGGGCTCCGTTGCTGCATAGGATGCTGCCCAGGTAGCAAAACTTGTTGACTGACTTGATCTCTGTGTCATTGATCTTGATTGCAGGTGGGGGGGAGGCACTGGCGTTCTGTGAGCTAGCTGGTTGGTACATGGACTTGGTCTTGCTGAGGCTGATGGTGAGTCCAAAGTGCCTGCAGGAGGTTGAGAACCTGTCCATAATGAACTGCATGTCCTCATGGGTGTGTGCAGCAAGCGCGCAGTCATCAGCGAAGAAGAACTCTCTCAACAGTGCCTCAAACACCCTGGACCTGGCGTGGAGTCTCCGTAAGTTGAAAAGTTTGCCATCTGTGCGAAACTGAATGTAGATGCCCTGGTCAGTCTTGGAAGGCAATAATCAGCATGGCATAGAAGAGAATGGAGAACAGTGTGGGTGCCAGGACGCAGCCCTGCTTCAGTCCATTTACCACAGGGAATGGATCTGATATGTCAGTATATTCCTGTACTCTCGCCTGCATGCCAGCGTGGAAAGACGCAATCAGCTGGACTAGGCTCTCTGGGCAGCTGAACTTTAGGAGGATCTTCCACAGACCATGGTGGTTCACTGTGTCGAAGGCCTTAGTCAGGTCTACAAAGACCATGTGGAGCTCCTTGTTCTGCTCACGGCACTTCTCTTGCATCTGGCGTACGGCAAACACCATGTCGCATGTTCCCCTGCCTGAGCGGAAGCCACACTGTGCCCCGCCTCTCGTCTGCCTGGCCCTCGGGCTGGCGGAAGTGGCCGGAAACCCCCCGTACCTCCAAAACTCAAGGAGGGGAGGGTTGCGGCCTCGGCGGAACGGGAGGGGCCGAGGTCGTGGATATTCCGACTCGGTCGGAATCCGAAAAAGTAATTTTTAAACATAAATACTCCATCCTGGCCGACCTTGAGCCACCGCAAGCAGAGGAGCAGGGGGTAGCGATGGAATAGGCTGCTGCTTTATTTTTTTTAACTTTTTTAATGGCAGTGATCCACTGGAACATCCGGGGGTTCTACGCCAATTTTCAGGAACTCCAGCTGCTTTGTCGTGCTTTGAAACCTTCAGTGCTGGCGCTGCAGGAGACTCTGCAAAGAGATGGCAAGGTTTTATCTCTCTCTGGTTTTAACTCCGTTTTTAAACCCGCTCAACCGAAGCAAGAGGGATTGACGGGAGGTGTCACTCTTTTTATTCACAAGTCCCTTTTATACAGTACAGTTCTTTTAAGCACCCCTTTACAGGCGGTGGCAGTCAGAGTCACACTTGAGAAAACCATCACTGTCTGCTCTCTCTACCTTCCTCCTTCCGTCCGTGTTCTGAGGCAGGACCTCATGAACCTGGTCGACCAGCTCCCACGTCCGTTTTTACTGTTGGGTGACTTCAATGGACACTCCCCGCTCTGGGGAAGTGAGATGACATCAGCCCAAGGTCTTCTCTTGGAAAACCTTCTTTCCGACATGGACTTGTGCTGTCTTAACGACAAGTCTCCCACTTACCTTCATCTGTCCTCTGGAAAGCTCTCGTGTTTAGATCTGTCGGTCTGCGATCCATCATTGGTCCTGGACTACGAGTGGAAAGTGCACGACGATCTGCACGGGAGTGACCACTTTCCTGTCGTCCTCCGCCCCACAGATGGAGAAGGTGACTCTCTGCCTGACCGCCTGAACTTTGACAAAGCAGACTGGAGTTTTTTTACCAAGAAGATAAGAGCGGAGCTGCAGGAAGAAACAGTATTGAAAAGCAAGGACCCTGCTGACACTCTGACTCGGATCGTTTTAGATTGCGCCAAAGCAGCAGTCCCATCGTCTACCTCCAAGCCTCAGGTCCATAGAACGCCCTGGTTCAACGCGGAATGTCGGGAGGCCCGTAAGTCTCGGAAGAGAGCGCAGCGACGCGTCTTTCGGAGACCAATAGCGTTCGAACCCATCAACAGCTGAGGACGAAAGCAAGGTATGTTTTTAAAAAGAGCCAGAGGAAGTCATGGAGAGATTTTTACTCTTCCTTAACCTCCAACACATCCAAGAAGAAAGTGTGGAGGGTTTTAAAAAGAATTAAGGGCAAAAACGTATGCCCAACCTTTCATCATCTTAAACTTTCAGACGCTCTGTTCACAGAGAAGAAAGCAGTTGCCAATTTGCTTGCCTCCACAATTGAACAGAACTCGAGATCTGCTAACAAATCTGCTCGGTTTCTTAAAACCAAAAACCTGTCAGAAAAAACACCATGTAACTTCTTTTCCGACAACACAGAGAATTACAACCTTCCTTTCACAATGAATGAACTTAAATCTGCCCTTCAGACCTGTACGGATTCCTGTCCAGGAATGGACGAGGTCCATTATAAACTCTTAAAACACCTTCCCCAAACCTGTCTGGACACCCTGCTTAAAGTTTATAACCACATCTGGGTCACAGGCTTTTTTCCACCCTCCTGGTGGAAAGCCCTCATAATAGGTGGCGGCAGTGAAAATTTAAATATTCATTACAATGACTGAAATGTGATTTTTGGCAAACAACAAGACAATATAAGAAAAAAGAAAAAAAAAGTAAGTGAATATCTTGATTGGTTCTGAAGATATTCCATTTTAAAGATGTGACGATGCGTACATGCTGTTAGTACTTAATATTTTCACATTTTCACAGTCATACTGTACTGTCCATGATGATACTGTTATGAAAACTCATATACTTCTAAAATCCATATGATAATAGCATATTGCACAAGAAAAAAATAACACTTCAGCAGCAAAGAAATTGGAAAATATGCCTGTCAAAGTAGGGGGAAATAGAAAATCAAGACATGTCAATCAGCACAGAATAGCAACTTTGAAGGTCTACAGCACTGAAAAGAATAGACAGCTGCATTTCATAATAAAATATCTTGCAGAATACATCACAAAAAGTGCACTGAATTTTTTTCAGGCAAGTTAATTTACTGAATTTTAAGTATCAGAGTCTCAAACTCTGAAAAATCTTCAATTTGACCAGTGGAAAAAAGACTGTTTATTGGGGTAGCATGCTGCAAAGATGAATATTTCAGTAACTGTCACAAGTAGGACCAGGAAATTTTGTGTGTGTATTAAGTGAAATGTCAGCTTTCAAAATAAATTAAAATCAATCTTAAAACTTTCATCTAAAGTTGGCAGAAAAGGAATGATACCCGATTTCCTCATAAATAAGGGTGCACGTTGTGGATGAGACTTCTTCAAAATTTTTGTTTTTGAAAAAATATTGAAGTTACAGCCACAATAAGTTACCAGTGGTCTTGGCTGATCAGCTTCTGCAAAATAACTGCAAATTTTTAAACAAATGCAACTTGAGAGCATTGTACAGAATGGGTAGGTTGATGGGGCATTCCACAACAAAGGTTCCCGTCACCGTCACGTCACCGTCACCAATCCCTCAGATTCCGAATCCTTTGGGGCGCCTTTGAAGCTTTGTCAACCACCTTTCTCCAGTCCTCGCGTTTCTCGGCCGCTCTCAGGGTGTCTCTCAGCTCCATGCCTGTCCACTCTCGAATGTTGTCCTCCCATCTCTTCCTTTGTCTGCCTCTTCTTCTTCCTCCCCTCACTGTGCCTTGTAAGATTGTTTTAGCAAGACCAGAGGAGCGTGTGACATGACCAAACCACTTCAGTTTTCGTTGTCTGGCGAGTGTTTGAAGGTCAGTATAGGGCCCGATTTCATTGCGGATGCGTCTCTTGACTTCTTCATTCGTGATGTGGTCTTTGTATGAGATGCCTAAGAGTCTTCGGAAGCACCTCATTTCTACAGCTCTTATTCTTCTCTCTAAGTCCGCTGTGAGGGTCCATGATTCACATGCATATAAAAAGATTGACATGACCAGAGAGCGCATCAGTCTGATTTTGGAACTGATGGTGAAATATTACTTAAGTTGCTAGCAACAATGACAGATATATGAATGTTTTCTTTCAGCTCTCTAGCTTTTTCTTCCATCCATGAAACCAGTCATGCATTTCATTGTAGAAGAACCACAATAAATAAGAAATAAAAGGTGGATGATGCATCTTTATTTCTTCACAAAATGGCATTTGATTCACAAGAGAGAAAATGCACACCAAAAAATATCTTTTTTGGCACTCACAGGTTTCCTGGCATCAGCAATAACATACTGCTCGCTACCTGAGCTGTTCATACTGGCCTTTTTGGATCAATGAATAGGTCTTGCATGCCCTGCCATGAGCAGCCCTTTCTGCAACATGTTAGATACACAGATCAGCTCATAAGAAAGAACAAAAGTTATATTAAATTTAAAACATACAACCAAAAACAGAGCTCTCAGTTTAATATATGTTTAGGATTTTGTCAATTTCTGTGTGTTTTGAGTGGGAGGAAAACACTGTGATAACAGAATTATAAAATGGCATACTGACAGGTAAGTATGCATTAAACAGCAACACAAAATTCACTGCACTGAACTATTTGGCTGCATTTTCCTTTCACACAATAACTCAGATTGCAGCAATAACTTATGCTTGGGCAACTGAGGCTGAAGTTTTGGGGGTCTGTCCTTTCCAGTTGCTGACAAGAGCTTTGCCATCTACATGTACTGTTCAACTTATGTGTCTTTGTTGCATGCGATTATTTACTCAAATATTTCCACTTCAGGGTACTACATTTCATGATTGAGATGAATGTATTACTAAATGTCTTAGGTATATATGATTACTAAATATTGAATATTTTATTGTTAATATGCACATCATACTTAGTATCTTATTCTTTGATATATATATTTTGTGTACTCACCTTTATTTGTGTGTGTATGTGAGAATGCATGTCTTAGATATATATATATATATATATCAAAGTGAATATTTCATTCACAATATGTGCATGGTATTTTGCATTTTATCATTTCATGAATTATCTCTTTGTTTCCTGTTTCATGCAGTCGAGATGCATAGCATATCATAGGTTACATGAACACACACGCACACACACACGTTATACTCTTAATTGCTGGATCCCAGATAGTGTTATATAGTTTGACTTAACCTGATGTGCAGCTTAGGCTATGGGTATTATTGTACTGATTTTCTTTTTACTAATTTTAGTTTGTTAAAAATTGGTGTTAGTTTTTTTAAGAAACAGGATGTTGACTGCACTGTTCAAATTAATCATATATCTCTTCACATTACACTTTTTTCATACTCAGACATACATACACATACTCACAAGCATACATGTGCAAATGCAAACTTGCTCTCTCTCTCTCACTCACACACACACACCTACTCCACTGACAGGAAAGAAATGGGGGAGGGGATGACTGGAGGGAGGAGGTGGTGGGTCAGCAGTCAGGGATTCTAAGCCGGAGCACGTGGTCAGTGATTTGTCTCAGTGCCAAGTTTGCCACAACCATTGACAACCCCCTCCCCTCTACTTACCATTGGTGGATGATACTCAGAGACAAGTGAGGGGAATGATTATACAACTTTCAGCAAATTATGAAAGTGAAGTTTGCAGAGGAGGGGGGGTGGGGGGGGGGGGGGGGTTAGTATGAATTGGTGTTCTTGTTCTTTTTGGAATGTGAGAGCATAGTAACTATCTGTCTGTATATATTAATATAAAGTTTCACAGCTATCGAAGCAGAAAGCAACTAGAATATCAGACTATCAAACTTTTGTGTGATGTTGAATGAAATGCTCATCTTATGGAAAAAGAAACCACATTACAATTTTTTTACTCACTTATTTAACACTCACCGAGTCTGTAGCAGACGACGCTAATGCTGTCCCGAGCACTTCCGGTTTTAGACCCAGGTAATATTTTGCTTACTAAAGCAAAAATCAATCAAATATTAGTAATTGAAATTCATGGGCTCTGTTTTAACATGTCCATTTTTCATTCTGTATCAATAGTTTTTGTGTGTTTTACTCAGAAAAAGATAAATCGTGTTGCGATTGAAACACGGTGTCACGTTACGAAAACACTGATGAAATAGATCCAAGCTGCTCAGTTACTGACATCGATCAAAATCCTGATTCAAAGAACTTCAGCTCAATATTGTGCATGAAAGTGCTAAAGACATTTGTTTTCAAAAATATTATAAAACTTACTGATGAAACTTGAGATTTTCTGGAGAAACAATGCCATTTTTGTGTTAGATGAAGTGCCGCTCTCCTGTGTCGAATGTTGATCGGGCCGACGCAACTGACGAAGAGTGGTACCTGCTTTTGAATCGCTTGAGCAAATTGACCATGGATCAAAAATCTTAGTTTCGGATACCATTGAAATCAGTAGAAAATGCTCTTTACCGCTCATACAGTATCGCGTAGGGTCAGATTTCATTTTCAAACTGCGCGAGGCGTTGAAAGATAGCCGAAAAATTCCCGTAACTTTGCGCTCAGATCTAACTACCCTACTTCGCCCAAGGCTTGGAAAAAAACACACGAAAGTTCTCCTTGAACTTTCGCCTTTCACGGCTCCCAGTTTTTCGAACAGTAACCAATGAATGGAAAACACCGGATGCGATTTTTTCCACTATGTGGTTGAAACTTAACTGTGTTGCGCTCAGAAAGACGCCGGCCGCCATTGAACAAGGATCACTATTTCGCGTTACAGTACACTTCTTTTTCTTCCATCCGCGAACTCATTACGCATTGTATAAAGCAAACACAATAAAAAATTAAAAATATGGATGATAAATAATTATTTCAGTTGGATAGTTTTTCACAAAATGAAATCAAATTTGAGAAAACGCACTTCAAAATTAGTCAATTTTTTAGGCGTTCATAGGTTTCCCGGCGTCGGCCATGGGGGCTGCCGCTACCTACTCATAATCCCACTGCCGAAACCGGGAAAAGACCCCACGAACCCCTCCAACTACCGCCCAATTGCACTGACCAGCTGCATCTGCAAACTGATGGAGAAGATGGTCAATGGTAGACTGATGTGGAAACTAGAGACCGACGGCCTTCTGGCGAAAGAACAGTGCGGTTTCCGCAAGCATCGCTCTACCGTTGACCATCTGGTTCATCTGGAAACCACTGTAAGAAATGCCTTTGTAAACAAACAACATGTGGTGGCCATATTTTTTGACTTGGAGAAAGCTTACGATACCACGTGGAAATTTAGTATTCTCTCGGACTTGCACAAGCTTGGCTTCCGAGGACACCTGCCTCAGTTCATCCACAGTTTTTTTTTTACAAGACAGACAATTCCAGGTGAGACTCGGCACCACCCTGTCCGACATTCACGAGCAGGAGCTGGGTGTCCCGCAAGGGAGCATCCTGTCGCCGGCTCTTTTCAGCATCAAAATTAATGACATCGTTCATTCCGTTCAGAGGGGATCGGACAGCTCGCTGTTCGTGGACGATTTTGCCTTATATGCAACCGGCAGCACATATGCCAGCATCCAGCGACGGCTTCAGCTCTGCGTCCACGACATTCGTCCTCCAAAACTGAATGCATCCATTTTCATAATTTTCGCCAGTTCTATCCGGACCCTGAAATCCGTCTGGGAAAATCCACCATCCCAGCGGCCAAGGAAGCCAGATTTTTAGGGGTCGTCTTTGATCAGAAGCTGAACTTCCTCAGCCATATTAAACAGCTGAAAGTATCTTGCCAAAAAGCCCTGAACATCATCCGAGTTGTGGCACGCATGAACTGGGGTGCTGATAAGAGAACTCTCTTGCACCTCTACAGAGTCCTGGTCCGGTCCAAACTGGATTATGGAAGTGTAGTATACGGCTCGGCCAGACCGTCCTACCTGAAACTGTTGGACCCTGTACACCACCAAGGGCTCCGTCTCAGCTTAGGTGCTTTCCGCACCAGCCCTGTGCACAGCCTGTACGCAGAGGCGGGGGAACCGCCTCTCTCCAACCGCAGACTGAAGCTGACCCTGAATTATTATTTGAAATTGTTTTCTGAACCTACAAACCCTGCTTATGACGCTGTATTCAACAACCCTTTCGATAAGAAATTTACAGACAACCCAAACTGCATACCGCCTCTCGGACTCCGCATTCAGCCGCACTTAGAAAATGCTGATCTGGATGTCGGTGGCATCTCAGATTTCTCTAAGTTCCCTGACAGCCCTCCGTGGACCTTTACAACACCTGAGGTCCGATTCGATCTGGCCTCATACCGTAAAGACACCACCAGTTCTCTGGCCTACAGAACTTACTTTTCGGAACTCTGCCACAAATTCCCCACTTTTCAAAGCATCTTCACTGACAGTTCCAAGTCAGAGGACGGAGTTGCTGCATCTGCGTTCTGTCCCGCCTTTCCTGACCGGCCCTCAACGGAACACATCCTGTCTGACAGCTCGGTGTACACCGCGGAACTGACCGCACTGGTTCTGGCGGTAAAAATGGTTCTGTCTTCGAAACAAAAGAGATTCATGATCTTTTCCGACTCCTTGTCAGCCCTGGAGGCGATCGCCTGCAGGAATATCACTCATCCCAAACTGCTGGAATTTTATGAAGATTTTACTCTCACAACGAAGAAAGGATACGAGGTTGTGTTGGCCTGGGTTCCCGGACATTTTGGCATTCGTGGTAACGAAAGGGCGGACCTGCTGGCCAGGAACGCTGTAAAGAAAGAATTATCCAGATCCTTTGTACCCTATACAGACATGAAGCGGAAGGTGAACACTTACGTTAAGGATCTTTGGCAAGAGGAATGGAAAACCCAGACGGACAACAAGCTCTTCCAGATCCGTCCGGACCTAAAAGAGACCCTCCCTTCGGGGGTGAAGAACAGAAAGGAGGAGTCTGTGCTGTGCAGACTGCGTACGGGGCACACTTTTTTTTTACTCATTCTTACTTGTTGAAGGGGGAGGAGGCCCCTCGATGCATTCCCTGTGACGAGCCTCTCACCATGAAACACGTGCTCCTTGACTGTTGGGATCTGCATGACGTTAGATGCAGACATTACACGGCGGTTTCTTTGAAGACTTTGTTTCGTGATGTCCCTCCGTGGGCGCTGATGGACTTCTTAAAAGAAGTGAACATTTTTAACCAGATTTGAAGGTGTTAAACTATGGAAGTTTTTTTTAACTTTGGAGTGGAAAGTTTGAAGTGGTGACTCGTTTTAATTGGTTGTTTTTTATCCTTGTAGTAGTTATTGACGCGGCGATAGCCTTGAGATTGCCTTAGTGGTTGGCGAGGCTCTAAGCACCATAATTTCAATTTCAAGTTTTGCAGGCGTACAGTAGTGTGGGGAGAACTACTGCTCTGTAGACCTTTAGCTTGGTCTCAAGACTAATGCCTCTTCTGTTCCAGACATTTGCATTGAGTCTACCAAAAGTTGCGCTTGCTCTTGCAATCCTGATGTTCACTTCATCGTCGATGGTCGCATTTCGTGACAGTGTGCTGCCCAGGTATGTGAACAGCTCCACCGCACTGAGTCTCTGACCGTTGACCGTGATGTTGGGCTCAACGTAGGGTTTCCCTGGGGCTGGCTGATGGAGAACTTCAGTTTTCCTCTTGCTGATGGAAAGGCCGAAGTTCCTGCTGGCAGTGGCAAACTTGTCGACGCTGAGTTGCATGTCAGCTTCAGATCCAGCATTGAGGGCACAATCATCAGCAAACAAAAAGTCTCTGATGTCTGTCATGACCTTAGTTTTTGCTTGAAGCCTTCTGAGGTTAAACAACTTGCCATCTGTTCGGTACTTTAGGCTGATTCCAACATCGCCATCTCTGAAGGCATCAGTAAGCATTGCAGAGAACATGAGGCTGAACAGCGTTGGAGCCAGGACGCAGCCTTGCTTGACACCATTTGTGACAGCAAAAGGAGCAGATGTTTCGCCTTTGTCCTGGACTCAAGCCTGCATGCCTTCATGGAATTGGCTGACCAAGGAAATAAATTTCTGAGGGCATCCGTACTTGGCCATGATCTTCCACAGTCCCTCTCTACTCACGGTGTCGAAGGCCTTAGTGAGGTCAACATAGGTGGAGAACAGATCAGCATTTTGCTCCTGACATTTCTCTTGCAGCTGCCTTGCAGCAAACACCATGTCGGTGGTTCCGCGCTCTTTCCGGAATCCACATTGGCTCTCAGGCAAATGACCTTGGTCAAGGTGTGCTGTGAGGCGGTTTAGCAGGATCCTGGCAAGTATCTTGCCTGCGATGGAGAGCAAGGAAATGCCCCGATGGTTATCACAGGCTTGCCGGTTCCCCTTTCGCTTGTACAAGTGAATGATAGATGCATCTTTGAAATCCTGGGGGATCGTCTCTTCTTTCCACATGAGTGAGTACAGCTGATGGAGCTTCTCAGTCAGCACAGTGCCTCCACCCTTGTAGACCTCTGCTGGTATGGAGTCTGAGCCAGGTGCTTTGCCACTGGATAACAGACGGATTGCTTTCTGGGTCTCAAGAGGTGTTGG
Source organism: Babylonia areolata (assembly GCF_041734735.1). NCBI lineage: Eukaryota > Metazoa > Mollusca > Gastropoda > Neogastropoda > Buccinidae > Babylonia > Babylonia areolata. Next base: position 42,239,460 of record NC_134886.1, read on the forward strand.
CGGATCGTCCAGTGCTTCGTTGATGGGGACTTGTGGGAGACGGTCTATGGCTTCATCATCTATGGAGGAAGGGTGATTTAAGACACTGTTGAAGTGCTCAGCCCAGCGTTCGAGAATTTTCTCCTTCTCGGTGATCAAAGTATTCCCATCTGCACTGAGGAGGGGGGATGATCCTGAGGATGTGGGGCCGTAGACTTCTTTTAAGGCATCATAGAACCTCTTCATATCGTGCCTGTCAGCATATCCCTGGATCTCATCAGCTTTGTCACTCATCCACTTATCCTGCATCTGGCGTAACTTTTGCTGAACAGTCCTGCGGATGGCATCGTACGCATCCTTTTTTGATGTGGACTTTGGGTTGCTCAGTTAGGCTTGATGCAGACGGCGTTTCTCATCCAGAAGCTGCTTGATTTCATCACAGTTTTCATCAAACCAGTCTTTGTGCTTTCTGGTCATGGGTCCCAGGGTCTCTGAAGCTGTACTATAGATCAGCTCGCGCAGGGTCCTCCAGTCAGACTCCACATTCTGGTTGTCCAGAGAGGCGGATTCCAGATGATCTTCCAGCAGCTCCACAAAGGACTGTTTGATGGTGATGTTTTTCAGCTTAGCGATGTTGAGCCGTTTTGGAGCCTTCTGGCTTTGGGGGCGTCTCTTGCGCTGGATTCGAATATTCAGCTTCGAGACTACAAGGTGATGGTCTGCCCAACACTCGGCGCCGCACATGGTCTTTGTTACACGTACATCTTGCCTATCCCTTTTCCTGACGATGACGTAATCGATGAGATGCCAATGCTTTGAGCGAGGGTGCATCCATGACGTCCTGTTACGGGTAGGGAGGCAGAAAACTGTGTTGGTTATCAGCAGTTCGTGCTCTGCACAGGTCTGAAGCAACAGCAATCCATTTGGGTTGCAGTGGCCCACACCGTGCTTTCCAATCACTCCATCCCAGGAGATGTAGTCAGAGCCAACTCTAGCATTGAAGTCCCCAAGAATGATGAGCTTGTCTGCTTTAGGGATAGCAGCAATGACAGAGTGAAGGTCCTCGTAGAACTTCGCCTTCACTTCATCCGGGTTGGTCATGGTTGGGGCGTAGGCACTGACAATGGTGAGGTGCTTCTGGCCAGATGCCAGTGGGAGTTTCATGGTCATAAGCCTATCGTTGACTCCCTTTGGGATTCCAGCTAGCTTGCTGACAAGTGCTGTTTTTACTGCAAAACCAACACCAGCCTCACGTCGCTCTTCGCTTCCTCGTCCACTCCAGAAGGAGGTGTAACCAGATCCCTGTTCACAGAGCTCGCCTTCGCCTGCAAGCCGAGTCTCACTCAAGGCTGCGATGTCAATGTTGTATCTGGCGAGTTCGGATGCAACTAGTGCCGTTCTCCTTTGGGGTCTGTCCGCGTTATCTCTGTCCAGGAGAGTCCTTATGTTCCAAGCACCAATGGTGAGAGGAACGATCCTTGTTTTTTTCTTTTCTTTCTTGTTTCGACCGCTGATGTAGGGTCCCCGCCAGCCGCGGAATGCTGGCCAGGGTGATATGGAGCAGGCAATTTTTAGGGCACCTTTTCTAGCCCCTTCCTCATGCCAGGGAGGTGAGCAGTGCATTCCTAAAGAGGGCTGCTCAGACGGCTGCCGAGCTCCATCGCTGCTCCTGTTGACGAAGAACGACCCTATGGCCTGAGCCACCTGCGTGCAGGTCTGCGGCTGCGACTGCCAGTGTACCCACACCTGTCGTTTCGTCGCTCGCCTGTCGTCACAGGACTTGGGGGTGATGAAATGATGAAGGATGAAAGGTCATTTTGGATGACTGATGACTTGCGCGATGAGTTTGTTTAAAGTGAAGAGGAGTTGCGCAACGTCGACCTCACTCTCTCGTCCTGGTCCACCAATTTCCAGTGGCAAGACTAAGTCGAGACGACTGGAGGATGAGCACGGATGCAGTGGATGACCAAGATATCCTTTCGGTGTCTCATCTTGCTCTCTGCACTCCACAGTGCGTTGCTGTAACCGCCTTCCTCTCCGTTTAACCGATAGGTTTCTTCTGCAGATTCTGCCAGATCCAGACTTCACATGCATGGGTAGACACACCCCGGGGGCCAACTGCGTGTGGCATGCACACAGCACGGTGGAGCTAGATGGCTGTCGGTGGCTCTCCTGAGCCAATGCCCTTTTATGGATCTCCATAAGGGTGTCTAGCCACCTGCCTCACCAGTCCCGGAAGGGGGCGGTGGGAGTGCCGGTTTAGTCGCCGGCAACCCGACCCTGAACAGGTTGTACTGGATTACAGGTTACCAGTAGCAGATCTAATGACCTGACCTGACCTGGTACAGTATTACTTAGAACACAAATGAATGCATACATATCACGATTGTAGCAAAACCTCATAGCTAGGGAGATGTACTCCTGCTTGATGTTCTATAGTCATGGTTTGGGTTTCATATATGACAGGTGAACATGGGCACATGCTTCCAACAGCTTTTGGTTGCTATGGCTGTGTAACACTCAGAAAGAAAAAAAAGTGAGGGTGTGGGGGGTGCTGATGTCCTTTTCCCTTTTTGTCTTTTAAAATTAGTAGGAATCATTTGCAGACCATGAAGGCTTTGCCTCTCTTGTCTGAGGATATTTCTGGGTTTATTTATCTGTACCCACTGTTTACTTGCATGCATGCTGATGGGAAGGGATGAGAGACAATGGCTTGCTGTGTGCTTCAGTCTCACCGAGAATAACCATATTTATTGTTTGATAAGTATTTAACCTGTAGCCCGTCTTGGGACGTGAGACTCAAGTCCCTTTTGTCGCTCTGTTACATGCATACATGTCTCTTATGTCCAGTTTTCATCAGCAATTCATGGTTGATAGTTACAGGGGAACAACCTACTTTGTTTCCCACTGTCTTCTGGAATGTTTGTTTTCATCCCTTGGGCTTGTATGGTCTATACTGTATGACTGATAGGCAGTAGGAAATTGCAAAGTCACTTGCAGGTGGTCAAAATGGTGTTGTGTAGCAGAGATCGATCTAGGCTCATTTTTCAAAGGTTTAAAGCCTTAGAAGTGGCTCAGGAGACAGAAAGATATGGACAGTGGGGAAGAAAGCTTGTTAAAGTGATGAGGGTGATGGTTCAGGTGCAGGTTTGGACTTTGATGATAACAGTCACAATCCACCTAGTGACACAGAGTGAAAATACCAGTGATGTAAGCATTGTGTTGGAGACTATCAGTCTGTGTCTGAAGCAGGCCAGGAGTAACTTGGCTGTGAACATGAATCAGTTGCCAGCACAAGCACTGTCACTCTACATGTGTAGGTGGAAAGGAAAGGGGGAAGAGGAAAGGGGTGGTCTGTAAAGCTCGCCACCTGCAAGAGGAGGGAGAGGGATGGCTGGCTAGCTTCTTTTTGAAGCTCTGAATCTGATGCAGTTCTGGCTGATGCAGTTCTGGCCACAGGCTCCCCGTGAAAACAAAGTTGACTTGATTTCATGGAAATTGTTTATAGATTAGATTTAAAACATTAACAGCAGTTATACAAGGAATCATGGTAACTTTACCATCTGCTTTAAGTGCAATGTATGATCTTCATCCAACATTTCAAGGAGATATCTTTGTATTTGAGGAATCAGTGCACATTTTTTTTTTTTTTTTTTTTGCACTGCGGTGGAGACTCCGAGTTTTACCGCAGCACACAGGAATGACATTGTTAAAATCTGTGGCAGGCGAGGGGTAAATAGGTGAATGACAAAAAACCTAAAAGGCACACCGTAGTACAAAATAATGGACATGTATCATATGACCAGTGGTAAGAAGTGGTTAAGGTATAAGGATTCATTTGACTTTGTGGGTTTTGTGTGTGTGTGTGTGTTTGTGTGTGTGAAGCCTGCAATGTGGGAGACGAGGGAGGCTTTGCTCCAAACATCCTGGACAACAATGAAGGTGAGTAGAGTCTTAAACAGATTTAGTCCATGCCATGTGTTTCTTGAGATTTAGTCCTTGCCATGTGTTTGTTTCTTTGTATGACAAAACATGGGGAAATAACATGTCTTTAAATATGAGATTGAATCAGTCCTGTTGTTCTTTTATTAAGTGTTTATCCTGAGATGTTTAGAAAAGAAAACACAATGAGTATTAGGATTTCAACAGATGCCAGTGCTTGTTTTATTATAGAGCATGTGATAAGATGTTTTTATGTTATGCCACATATTAGGATTAATTTTAATTTCAGTCCCATGTTGCTTTGGGTTTGTCCTGAAATGAAAAAGAACAGACATTTAAAGTGTTTGACTCCGTCACAATTTCTTGTGAACCCATGTCCATGGAAAGGGTGGTGTGGCAGGAGGGTTGGGAGGGTATGTTTGTGTTCCTGCAAAAACTGAAATTGCTGTCACACAGCTGGTCTGTTCATTGTTCTGTAGTTTTTACACCTTGGTAACTTCTTGTTGAACTGTGCTCATGCATGATGTACATGCCAAAGTGTATGGTTTTGTGTGTGTGAGATGTAATCAGAATTAAACGTCTGCAAGTGGCAGGTAAACCATCAACCAAACAGGCAGAATGGGTAACATCAACAAGACTGGTATAGCTGTCACTGGAACACCCTTGTATATGGATGAAAATGTATATGTTGATAGATATTGCAGTTTTGATTTTAATGTTCGAAAATGTTTTTATTTTTTTCATGGCCATAAATTGATGCAAGAATTAAATACAATGTTGCATTCTCTGCCATTCTGTTTTCCACTCTGCAGGACCTACATATCTTCTGACCTTGTACACTCCCTCAAAAAATCTCCGCCCTTCCTCTGACTGTTACTTTTTGAAACTTTGTGTCAATACAAGAACCTTTGGTGAATGTTCTTTCGTCTTTGCTGCTCCTCACATCTGGAACAGCCTTCCTCCTCATATCCATGCATCTGATTCTATCTGCTTTTCGCTTATCACTAAAAACTCATCTTTTTAAGACCCATCTATAAGCACTCTCAGCTTCCTTATTCTCCAACACCACCCACATCAGCTCACTTTGGATGCGTGAAGAGTGGGAAAGAAAGAGTGGGGGGTGTGGGAGGGGGGTGGGGGCCTGAGAAAGAGTGGTCATGAATGATTTGTAATATTTTTCTTTCATGTAAAGCGCCCTGTAGAGAGAAGGGGCACTATATAAATGTACATTATTATTATTATTAGATAGTCATTAATCATGTCTGTTTGCTCCATTGTTGAATATGTATGAGGTAACTTTTTTATTTTGTTTTTAAACCAGTATTGTAGTAATTCTTTGGATGGGTATCTTATGAATTGAAACAGATCCTATCAACTTGGTATCATCTCTGTAATCGAGATCAGAACATGTGGTCTTAAGGGAACGAGCGATGACGTCACAAAACAAGGATTGTCAGAGTTATTTCCCTTCATTTCGGCCCACTTCAACAGCATTTTAGTTGATTTGACGATCCGACTAGCTCGAACATCTCGTGCTCTTGATTGATTAACAAGTATAAAATAGAAAAGCAAAGGAAAATAGGAAGAATGTTGACAAGCTTGATCTTGAGGCAAGATGTCTATACATCGATAAACATAGCTTTGTGAATGGTTTTGACCAGTACGATTCAGTTGAGAGTGATTGTGTCTGCGTGTGTCATTTTCGCTACGTGTGTGTGTGTGTGTGTGTGTGTGTGTGTTTCTTCTTCGATTTTATGCCTGTTCACTAAGACAGAAAAAAGTATGCGCGCACACACATTCTGTTAGTGTGCAGTAAGTGTGCTTGAATGCACTAATCTAAACAAAATTTATATCAGTGGCTTGTGAGCGTGTGTTTGTTTCTGAGTGATGTGTCTAGTGTGTTAGTGTGTGTGAATGATTCACTGTGTGCTTTGTGTGTGTGTTGTCATTGAGTGTGTGTGTGTGTGTGTATGTGAGTGTGTGTGTGTGTGTGTGTGTGTGTGTGTGTGTGAAAGTGTTCCACTGTGTGTGAGTGTGTGTTGTGTTAGAGATAGAAGGAACGGGAGAGGGGGAGAGGGAGGGAGAGAGAGAGAGTATGTGTGCGCACGCGCGCGCACGCGTGTGTGTGTATGTGTGTGTGTGCATGTTTGTGACTTGTGTATGAGTTGGGTGGGGAGGCTGGTTTCAAACTATGTGAGCCAGCAGCTCAAGCACACATTTACACATGCTCACTAGCACAGCACAAAACACACACACTGACACTGCACACACGCACATATACACACACACACAGTACAGGGCAAATTTCACATCATTTCACCTCAGTATCTGATAGGGATAAGATGCTATCTCCAATATCTTTTTCTCCAATATTGAATCCACAGTCAACAAGAAAAGATCCCCAAGCAGAAGTTTATTTTAAAAATCCACTTTCCTTGGTTACGTGCTTCAAGCCACTTGTTCACCTTCCCCAGCCTTTTGAAATGAATGATGTAAAACCTTTTGGTATTATTCCTACATATCACTGTATGATTGTGTTTGTAATGAGAATCTGTCATGTCAACTGCATGAAGATTAGATGGTCTTTCCATGAAAATTTCAAAGCAATCAGTTATTACTGCTACTTGGTACCAAAAGGATTCCACAAACTGATGCCACATACATGATTGTAGACACAGTCTCATTTAAGTTATGATCAGCATCTGATGACAAGAGGCGCCTCTTCCCTTGTAGCAGAGAAGGCAGTAAAAACTGTAATACTGTCAGGAAAATCACAAAACTGGGATATTATGAGTACAATTTCAACTTGTCAATATTTGTTCTCTATTCTTCACTCTTGTTTCTGGTGTTTTCTGTTATTTTCACTCTGCTGTGCCCATGGTGAAGAGATGGGGCCCAGCAGGGTGATACTTGAACATATCACAGGCAGGCTTACTTGAAAACATAAACCTTTTATGTTGACCTTTGCGGTTAATTTCTCTCTTTTGACACATGCATACACACACAAACTCAATCACACACACACGCACACACACTCAGACCCACACTCTTTCTCTCTCACTCTTTTTTTCTTTCTTGCCCCCGTAACCCCCCCCCCCCCCCCCCTTCATGCCCCCCCCCCTCCGGGGTGTGTGTGAGTGTGTGTGTACACACATAAGTCAGTCGGTGCGTGCATGTACGCGCGCATCAATCAGTGTGTGAGTGTGTGTGTACACACATCAGTGTGTGTGTGTGTGTGTGTGGTGCGCGTGCATATCAGTGTGTGTTTGTGTGCATATCTGTGTGTGTGTGTGTGTGTGTGTGCGCGTGTGTATGTGCGTGCACATCCAGTTTCATGTTCACCTTATACACTGATCTGAAGACACGTCTTGTTTCAGTTTTCTGTGTTTTGCTTTGAAACAGTTATTATATAAGCAAAGTGCTCCAGATTTCCTGAGCAAGATCTACATTGACACTGAAAAGCAACAACCAAGGCCCACATAAATTCTCTCTCCTTTGTTCATCAGAAGGGAAATGGGATCATGACTGATGAAACTAACAGTAACAGACACAGGTCGAGACTGATCAATGAAACTAACAGACACAGATAGATAAAATAAGTTTTTGTTGGATAAAAAAAAAAATTTGTTGGCTAATTCCATATGATAAGCCAACAGGTTGTGGGCCTTCATCTCAATGTGAGTCAGAATTCACTAGAAAAACTTGTGTATGCCAGAGCAAACGTCACTGTGGTGCGCTGGATAGCTGCGATACATGCCTGCCTCCTTTGTTCTGTGACTTCTTCAGCCTGCTTCCTGCTGTAGTTTCAACAATGAGAAATCGTTAAAAATAGATACTCAATGGGTCTGGAATCAGTATTGTATATTTGGCTAGTACAGCCGAAAATGCAGCACGTGAGAGGCATTGCTCACTGTCTTTGTGGAGACAATCGTGGTTTAGCACCGTGTCAGGTAGTTTCATTTTCATTGCTCCTGACCTGCACAATGGCCTCCTGTTCCACAATGCACCGCTTGTGACGTCAACTTCTCAAGCCCTGTTTATTCACTATTTATGTCCTGTAGTATAGTCAGTTTTTTTGGTAGGGGTCATACCCACTAAATGCTTTTTACCAACAAAGTAAAAAAAAAAGGAGATATTTCTGTCATTTTCAGATTGAAACAAACTTGACAGAGATTAACTGCCTGATGCTGAAAAATAATATTCAATTTGTGTAGTTATGATTTTTATTTTAATTCATCTTTAGTGCGTCCGTAAATAGTCTATTCTATTTATTCAATGACAGTTGTTTCATCAGTCACTAATAACATCGTTTAATGCCAAAAGCTACACATTTGATACTTGGTGACACAAAGAACACTTTGCCATTGTCAGCAAGTCATTTGGCAATTTTGTTATGGTTTATCAAAGCCAGAAAGTTGTGATGAAGACAGAAAAGTTTGAAACTTTGACAAATCTATAATCAATGAAATGCTAATGCATGTTGGCTGCTTAAGATGGCATTGTTACATTTCCAGCACTTGACTTTCAGTTAGACAAACACTTATTTCTGAGAGTGAGCAAAAATATGATTTTGATGTATGTATCTAAGTACTGGTTACCCCTATCTCCATGTGTTTTTGTTTTGTTGTTCAGCAGGGGGTTAGCTCAAGTATAACAAGAGAGGCAAGGCCTTCAAGACTCACTTGTAATACATTTATAATACACTTAAAAAAATCTAATCGTTAAAATGTGTTCTGTATTTGTTATTATAAAGCTTCAGGTAAAAAAGAAAAAAAAGAAAAAAAAGAAGTCCTGACAGCAGATTCGAACCCCACGCTTTCGGGTGAGAAGAAACTGTCTTACCCATTACACTATCGTGGCTCCTTAACTGGTGTTCTAAAATGTAACATTTAAACATGCTTTTTTAAAGGCGATAAATCATTTGCGTTATTCGCAGTGAGAACGCTATTCAAATCATATTCTGGTGTATCTTGGGCATTCAAAAAATCTTTAAGGGCAATTAAAAATTCTTTTTAAGTCCGCGGTAAAGGAGACGTGGCTATCGCGGCAATCACACTGCAACATTTAGCTGTTTTCTCTGGATCTAGATAGATGTGCAAGTTTAGTTACACCCACCGGGAATGTACTGAGTATGACATGGTCGATTCAATTTCTCTTCTATGTTCATTCTAGTTTTATAGTTTTAAAGTTGATATGAAAATTGAGTATTTTGTTAGACTAATAACATGTAGAGCCAAGTACAAGTACTTCCTAAATGTTGTATGAAGTGAAAAGGACTTCATTTTGAGAAAAGTCAAGACTGGAAATTTTTACATTTCATCAAGGGTATTAACTCTCATGGTTTATTATTTTTAACTGTGAATTCTGGCTGATTTTGTTGATATTTTTATCATGGCAGTTTGGGGCATAATCCAGTAAGTGATGAGGCGTTCATAAATCTTTCTCAGAATAAATATTTAATGGTCTCCTTCTCCAACTTTCCATCACATGTTATCGTGTATTGTTAATTGAATATAGGATTGAACGGGCAGATCAAAAACTTGAACCAAAATGGCGTCCTTCGTTCGCCAGGAATATGAGCACGCGCTTTGAATATGTATAAAGATGTGTACACAATTGATTTTTGCCCATGACCTTCAGGGTTCAGCCAATAGATTTGTAAAGTCCACTCGTAGTATTGGTTTAAGTATTTTCCGAAAAAGACAACTTGGGTGAATGAAAATAGTGAAAGCCCTGTACACTGAGAGTAAAACACACAAGCTTTTTATGTATTGAGTATAATTTCAAAATGTAATGTTTAAGATGAGAAAGATCAGTTTAAAGCAAATTAAGCCCCCTAGCATTAATTACAGATTAATTTCCCTTTTTTACTATCTGCACCAAAGACATGCAAAATAAATATAACTTCCATGCGTAGCAAAAGAAGTTCCTGTTTGAAAAAAAAAGGATAAAAATGACTGCTCTTGTTTTGTCAGAATATCAGATCAAAGTGCCAAGTTTAGAGAATAAAAAAAATATAGATATAACAGTAAATTCAGTTTGCATATAATTTGGCTTCTTTTTAAAAACTTTTTTGTGCCCATCACAGAGGTGCAATATTGTTTTAAACAAGATGACTGGAAAGAACTGTTTTCCTATTTTTATGCCAAATTTGGTGTCAACTGACAAAGTATTTGCAGAGAAAATGGCAGTGTTAAAGTTTACCATGAACACACACACACACACACACACACACACACACACACACAGACAACCAAACACCAGGTTAAAACATAGACTCACTTTGTTTACACAAGTGAGTCAAAAATGAGTCTATGTAATAACCCTGGTTTGGTTGTCTGTGTATATATATGTACAAATGTGTGTCCATAGTAAACTTTAACAGTTCTTTTATTATCTGAAAATACTTTGTCAGCAGTAAATTTGGATTAAGCATGTAATAAATATTTCCACACATACCAGTTATGGGGAAAAAAATCTTCCAGATTAAACTGTATTTCTAGATAAACATTTTTGTTTCATTTAGCCTCCTGATCTGTAAGATTTTCTAGTCATTCCTGGTTTGTTGCTATTTATTGTCAGCAGTAAAATGAGAAAAAAACTAATTCTGAACAGACCGCACAGAAGGACTCATGTCTACACCAATGGTATTTTTGTTGCATACAAATGTTTTAAAGAGGGCACAAAATGAACATACTGAACATTCCAGTCAACGACATGTTTCACAACCACATCGTCTGCCATCGTGCCTGAAAAGTCGGTCACTGTAGGAATTGTTCAGCACTTGATAGCCACTTTAATTACGAAGTAACTGAGCAGTAAAGCCTTTGAAAAGAAGGGAATAGGTTAAAATGTTTGACAGATACAAACAAAAAAACTGATGTTGTTCAGATATTTGTGAAATGCAAATCCCTTATATGATTTTTTTGTTGTTGTTGACAGTGAACAAAAAATATATTTGGATCAACTTGAGAAGATCTCTGATCTATAGGCAGTAACTCAGTGGTTGATACATAAGAAAATAACCATAAAATAGAATACTGAAACTGGTTTTTGTGTATAGTTTTAGCTCAGGTGTTTTGAGTATTTGTTACATGTTGAAGCTGAAAAGTGAGGAAGACAGGGAAAGTTAATATACATAAGTATTTGTAACATCTCCACACACAAACCCCTTCTCCCCCTCCCCAACACCCCTAGCCCTACCTTCTCCCTACCCTCCACCACACATCCCTCTCCCTCCAGCATTTTGAATTTTTGTGGAGGCTTTGGCTTTTCTTGGTTGTTCCTATCAATATTTTATATTTCAAATAGAAATCATGCATGAATAGGGCTAAGAATAGGGGTCGGTCTCTCTTGTTGATTGTTTGAAACTATGAAGAATCTGTAAATGTGGTGTTCCAGTTTAAACTTGTAAAACTCAAGTTTGAGCCAGAAGTAAGACTGAATATTGATCTTGTGATTGTATGCACAGGCTTGGATTTGCTGGTCACTGCCATTGATAAAGCTGGCTACACAGGAAAGATCAAAATTGGAATGGATGTGGCAGCTTCTGAATTTTTCAAGGACGGAAAATATGATCTGGACTTCAAGAGCAGTGATAGCAAACCCGAATCAAAGGTGAGTGTATGCTTGTTTTTGAGGGCTCTTCTGCATGATGAATCTTAAGTTATTGACAAAAATTGTTTTGACAAAAATTGTCCAGTCCTCCTTTTGCCCACCCTCTCAACCCCCTTCACAATAGGTATATAATCTTTTCTATCTGTCTGTTTTGCACTCATTGTGAGGGTCTCAACACTATATTTACAGAAGTGATTGTTTTGCCAGTTAAAGCAGCTTTGGGGACATTCCTTTGCACATTACTTTTATGCCTGTGAAGATGAGGATTGCATCAATAGTTTGTGCAAGCATAAAAAACTAGTGAAGGTCTGAATTTTAATTGAAGAATGCTTTGTGAAAAGCCCTCATCTTTTAGTGCATAATGTTCCTAAACAGTACCTAAATGAACACATCACTTGCCTTATGATCAAGAGTTTTTCACCATTAAACTTAACAAGCTCTGCACATGTGCATTTGATGCAGATTTTGTGTGTGTGTGTGTGTGTGTGTGTGTGTGTGTGTGTGTGTACTCTTTTCGAAGAATAAAAAACTTCTGATTTCTGAATTTAACAGTGTGAAGAAAATTTTTAAGTGATCATTCGAAGAGAAGAAAGTAGTTTGTTGTTGTTGTTTTTGCTGAAAAACATTGCCATGTCTTTTTTTTAATTGTGCGAAGTGCACACTGCACTCACTGGACCTTAGTTGATTGTTTCATCCAAAAGACCACCACTGAAGGTTTATTGGAAGGGGAGTAAAAATATGTGCATGAATGGAATCCAGAACATACGCTTGCTGCTCTCTCAGCTAGCCCACTGCTCCCTCCTGTATTTGGCTAATTTCTTGGCACTTTGAACTTTGTTATAAAGATTTTGGCAAGTGCACCACTTTCTTTTTCAGATCACCTCCGACCAACTTGGAGACCTTTATAAACAGTTCCTTGCAAAGTATCCCATTGAGACCATTGAGGATCCATTTGATCAGGATGACTGGGCTGCATATACTAAGATGACTGGTTCAGTGAGCTGTCAGATTGTGGGGTAAGTTTTAGTCCTTCAGATTTGTCTTTCTTATCCCACATACTTTGTGTTTTCATGTCAGCACAGCTTAACACATGCAACACCTTACAGGTTCCATACAGCTGATGGAAATCCTGGAAAGTCAGGGAATTTAAAAGCACAGTTTTCCAGGAATGGTGAGTCATGGAATTATAGTTGAAGCCATGGAAAAGTAATGGAATTAAGAATAAAGCCTTAAAAAAACACAAAAATCCCCACACAAATGCTTGCATTGATGGAAGAAATAAGAAAAATGATTTAAAAAAATTGTTCAACCATCACCTACTGTATCGTGCCAGTATATGTGCAGTTGTAATGTTTCATCCGAAATACTTTGAGGACAGTACCATTGCGTGAATTTGTGGTGTTCAACCAAGACATAAGGTACCTATCTAGCTTTATTATTGTCTGTCAGACTGTTCCATTATGGATATGCAAAGCACATTGTAAGTTTTATCTTCCCGCTTGACCATTCTAATAAAAAAAACAAAAACAAAACAAAAAAACAAAAAACAAAAAAAAAACAACACGAAAACATTTTGGATGGAAAATAGTTTGTAGTCTTGGAAATTTCTAAAAATTACATCTGAGTTTGTTTGTTTTTTGTATTATTTGAACTGTTGTTTTAGTTGTTAAACAGCCAGTTGAGCCAGTGAAAATAATTTGTCACTCAAAAAATATTGTTGGCGTGCTATTTTCTTGTGAAAGATCATTGTACACTATCAGTACCATTTCTATCTTGTCTACAGAGATGATTTGCTGGTGACCAACCCAGAACGAGTCCAGACAGGTATTGACAAGAAGGCCTGCAATGCCCTGCTGCTGAAGGTGAACCAGATTGGCAGCGTCACTGAGGCCATTCAGGCCTGCCAGATGTCCCAGAAAGCCGGCTGGGGGGTCATGGTGTCACACCGCAGTGGAGAGACAGAGGACACCTTCATCGCTGACCTGGTTGTGGGCTTGGCTACTGGCCAGGTGGGCGCTATGGACACACACACTGTGATGGGTGGTTGATGCACACATACACCTGGACTGGTGGTTGATGGACACATACACTTGAACAGGTGGTTGATGTGCACATACACTTGGGACAGGTGGTTGCACACATACACAGGTGGTTGATGCACACATACACTTGGCCTTTTGGTCAATGCACACATACACTTAGACAGGCGGTTGATGCACACATACACCTGGACTGGTGGTTGATGCACATGTACACTTGGACAGATAGAAGATGTGCACATACACTTGGACAGGTGGTTGATGCACACATACACTTGGACAGGTGGTTGCACATGTACACAGGTGGTTGTGGACAGGTGGTTGCACATGTACACAGGTGGTTGATGCACATATACACTTGGCCTTGTGGTCGATGCACACACACACTTGGACAGGTGGTTGATGCACACATACACTACAGGTGGCTGATGCCCACATACACTTGGACAGGTGGTTGATGCACACCTACATTTGGACAGGCGGTTGATGCACACATACACTTGGACTGGTGGTTGATGCACACATACACTTGGACAGGTGGTTGATGCACACCTACATTTGGACAGGCGGTTGATGCACACATACACTTGGACTGGTGGTTGATGCACACATACATGTGGACAGGTGGTTGGTGCTCACATACGCTTAGACAGGTGGTGGTTGCGTACATAGACTTACTTTCTGGGATAGAAAAGTGATACAGACTGTAGAGCAGACAGTCGATGTGTACCTTATAAACGACTGTATAAACAGGTAGTGGTAAGTTATCTTGAATAAGTGGTACATCTCAACAGTTGATTTATGTGTGACAGTCCCTTTTGGCTAACATGTGGGTCATGTTCTAACCCTGTTTTGGTTATCGGTGGGTGGGTGTGTTCACATTACAACAAATTTATATTCTCTGGAGATACTTCTACAGCTCCAGATTTGGCTTTAGGATATGATAAACAGCAGTAGTAATCACATACGAGTCTTGAAGGCTTTGCCTCTTGTTTTTTTGTTGTTGTTTTTTTTGCTGCCCCATCATCTGCACCGTTTCATTGGCATTACTCCCACGCTGCTCGTTTAGATTCCCCCATACACAGCCACACCCGGGTTCGTCCGTTGCAGTTCCAGCGCCGGCAGTCCACAGGGAACCATCGATGTTAGGTCGCCAGGAGGCCACACACCAGAAGAGACCCTGCACTGCTGCTGAGTCACTTCGGTGGTGTTCAGTGGTGCCTGTTCTGATTTAACGTACTTAGGACACCACCTACTAAGCCACCTACTAACGACAATAATGGCTTAGTCGCGGAGCCAGACTGAGTGAGCGTCCCTCCCAGAGTGGAGACCGCCACTACGTCCCTCTGTTTAACAGCCCCCCATGAATCTGCCAACACACTGACGACATTGACAAAACTCACCCCAAGCACGGAAGTGGAAGGGTATCGAAACTGAGGTCACCATGATAGCAGGGCATGAAAGGCCACAGACTTTGAGACTATTTTGTTTTATATTGATGACGATGGAGGAGGAGGATGACAATGATGATGACAATGTTGCTATGGTGGTCCATTTTGGTTTGGGACTGTGTGACAAGGCTGTACTCTATGCTTCTTGTCATAATGATATCCCGGCGTTAACCAGGCCCGAGAGATACAGACACTTGCAGTGTTCATCAGGTAATTAGAGCAACACACCCAAAGATGCATCCTTGAAGTGGATGACACTCGACTGTGTGGTTCCAGTCTCCCCATTTAAGTCCACAGCACACTCAACTCTGGGTAGGAGCCAGCCATGGGCTGAAAAACCCACCTCGGTGACACTAACCACTTCGCCACGGCGGCTGGTGCCTCTCTTGTTTTTGACTTTGCTGATTCATTTATGTGTTTGCATTGTTTGTTCAGATCAAGACCGGGGCTCCGTGCCGTTCAGAGAGACTGGCCAAATACAACCAGCTTCTGCGAATTGAAGAGGAGCTGGGGGATAAAGCCATTTACGCTGGAGAGAAGTTCAGGAACCCCTTGGCTTAGTGTAGTGGTGCAGACATTTTCCATACCCCTTCTACCCTGTAATCCGTTTCAGATTGTCTTCTTTGTGCTTTGTGTCATTGAATGATTGTGAGATCATTCTGGATGAGGACTTGCCCCTTCTTACCTTTTTGGCTAGGATTTGGACTGTAAACAATAGATCAGTTCCACTGTCGAGTGCTTGGGTCAGTGGTGCTCTGAAGCTTAACTGGATGAAAAACAATTTTGTCATACCCCCCTCTCCAGTCTGTTGTGAACACTTTCTTGTCAAAGGCTGCAATGTGAATAGTGTGTGTAGAACTAGAAAGTATTCTTTTTTTTTTTTAAAGGAAAATATTTTAGAAGAAATCAGTTTTTATCTGCCCAGGAAAACATAACAAAAAACTCAAGTACTTTGGTGTTTGTGAAGACATGTCTGTGACATATTTCAGATGTCTTTTCCACAACAGTGGCATCTGTCCTGCCATGTTGCAGCAACTAGTGCATTATCAAAATGAATTTGATCAAGTAGGTATATGATATACCAGCATCTGAATTACCACTTTTTTAAACCTGGGCTTTATGGGTGGAGTATTCTTTTAGATTCTTTTATAACTTGATAGTTTTGATCAGACTGAATTTGTTGCAAAGGAAGAAAAGAAACTTCGAATAAAAAAAAAAAAAGGTGGGGTGGAGAGGCACTTGAATTGGGGGGGGGAGTAATAGAAAGGTAATGTAATCCAGGCTGTAAATGATTTGTATAACACAAAGCTGACAGATCTGTTGTTGATCAAAAGTAAGGCACTCTTGAGTGTTTTCCTTTTCTGACCTCCCCAGAACTACCCGGGCCAAATCAGGCTGTAAACAGCCCAGCACCTGAACAATGTACCTGAATGCTGGGAATCTGCTTCAGGAGTTTTTCTTTGTTTATACTGGAGTATGTCTTTTTAAAGTTTATACTGAATAATACAGAAGGAAATGTATTTTCAATATTTATGTCTATTTTGGTGATTCTTTTTTGTGTGTGTTGTTGTGCAGGGCATCTTGTTTAGAAGTACTTTGCAGCCATTCCTTGTTTGGATGTGGTTTGCATCCATAATTTTTTAATGACTAAACCACAGTGTTTCTGTTGTTTCATCAGGAAACATCAAAACTATATAGTCATAGTACTTCTGTGCTCCTTCCGTACATACAAAATCAAGAAAATTCTAAACATATGTTCCATAGTACTAGTTCAAATAATCATGTTTGCATACATGCTTTTTTGTTTTTCTCCAGAGACTTTCATGTGGATCTTGATTTACATTTTGGTGTGATAATTTTTTGCAGCTGAATCTTTCTTTGATTAGTAGTTTTGCATAACTTAGGAAACATGATTTCTGTGAATAAAGTTTGTGTACAAACAAGGAAGTGCTGATCAAATGAACTGCATTAAAGCTGATTGAATGTCAGGTAGAGACTGCATTCTGAGGGCATGTTGGCAGCAGTTGTGAATGTGAAAGGATCACCTGTGCACAGTGAATTAAGAACAAGCAAGGAAATGAGCAGATACAATAAGATTCCATCTATTTTCAAAGGTGCTTAGGTATATCACAAACAAACAAAAATCTCTTTATTGTCAAAATCATGTGTTTGTGGCATTGCAAGCTTCCAGTCTGCTCATGAGACTTTCATTGGGCAATTGAAGCTAAAGAGGTCTGTTTCTGGGAGGTGAGGTTTTCATCTTGCATCACATGGTGTTACTGTGTAGATACTGGCGAGGTTCTGTGATCCCACTCCTCTGTTCAGCATTGGTTTTCTGTCTTTCTCTTGAGTTGTTGGTTTTTATGGCCAAGACCTTATTTTCCCACAGAATCTTGTAAGTGGTGTTTTCCATTATTCTCCAACTGCTGTAAGGCTGGTTGTGGTGGTAAACATGTTCTGTTATTCTTTGGTGTTGCCAGGTTAATAGGGGCTGAAGTTGTAAGCACATGGTGGCAGTCTCACTTCTTGGGAGACGTTCACTAATCTGGCTTTGTGATGAAGTGATCATTGCCATCAGAGGATTAGTTGGTGGTTGCGTATGTTGAGTCAGAATGGGCACAACTGAACACCACACATTGCTATAGTGCTGCATGATTTTTATTCCTGTCAAAGTGGATTTTCTCCTGAATTTGTGGGGACAACTATTTTATTGTCATGGTTTCTTTTATGTGAGCAGTGAGCTTCCTGAACACACTACCTCCATTAATCATCTCATCAAAAACACCATCTAGTACATGTACCCAGACCAGCACTCACGATAAAGGGGGTTGTAACATTCCTATTCCGTGCAGGTATCAAACCCAAGGACACATGCTTCCTGGTTGGGCATATTACCACAAGATCAGGGGAGCAGTGGGAGTTATACACTGTTCGACAGTGGATCACACCAGCACGTCTCAGCCCAGTCTTCATGTGGATGGGTGGTTGGTGTGACCCACTGGAAAAACAAACTGAGCATCTAGTCATTCGGATGAGAAGAAAAACCAAGGTCCCGTGTGCAGCTTGAACCTGGTGCACTGAAAAAGTTCCATGGCAACATAAGTGTTGTCCACTCGCAAAATTTAGTAGATGAACTCCATTCTGATAGGTACATAAATATATTTGTGTGTGTGCGTTTATTTACACACACATGCACTCAAAGCCTGACTAGAATTTTGGGTTATCTGCCTAGCAGATGTGTAGCGTATATGGGTTGGTTTGAACACGATGCTTCATTGAAAAACTGACAGGAGAAATTAAGAGTGAACTTGTGTGGCAGGGTGTTAAAGTGGAGTGAGTGCCAACAGATACCTTTTGTACCACTGAATCTTAATGTAAGTGTGCTGTTGCATGTTCCCTTCCGTTTGGCTCACCAGAAGTGCTAGATGTTTTGATTACTTGAGGGATAGGTGCTTGAGGGAGAGTATGCAGTGTGTGTTCAATACAGGGTTCCTACAGTTCTGGAGAAGTAGGAATATGAAAGAGTGGGTGTTTTTTTGTTTTGTGTTTAGTTTGTAAATGTTTTTTTTAGTATTGTCTGGAAAAAGTATGGAATATGTCTGTTGCCATCTGTGGCAACTGTCAAAAATGCTGCATGAGGAGGCATGTTAGCCCCACCCTCAATGTTGACTACTACAACTTTTTCTCTTCCAAGTAATGTCACACATCATTCCTAGAAAAAGAAATATATAGAGAGTTAGGGTGCAGAAACACACAAAGTAGTTGAAAGAAGTCCCATTTGCTGAATTTAGTATAAACAGTTAATGGGACATTTTTTTTCTTTTTTGGGGGGGGCAGGGGCAGGCCTTGTGGCCCATATTTATCCCTTCTCACAGGTTCAGATACTTGACACTTGACTGTATGGTGGTTGATTAGCAGTTAGGTAAGTGGTGTAAGAGACCCAGGCAGTCTTGACATGGTGTCACCCAGCCTGGTCAGCAGTGCTGATCGGAAGCTGCCATCAGGTTGCTGAACTGACCACACTTCCAAGGCTCCCTGGAGTCAAAGAAGGTCAAAAGCAACAGGTGGTGGATAAGGCTATCACATCATAATGGAGGAAGGCGGCAGAATAAAGACGTTTATCTGACAAGCATCCCAGTTACCTGGATGAGATGACAAACCAAGGTCCTGAGTGCAGCACACTTCTTGCGCACTGAAAAAGAATCCATAACGACATAAGTGTTGTCCTCTGGCATTCAAGAGAAGAAATCCACTCTGATAGGTACACAAATATATATGCATGCAATCTATGCCTGAATAGCGCATTGTTATGCTGCTGGTCATATAGCTTTTATGGGTTTGTCTGAATGCAGTGATGCCTCTGAGAAACTGGAACTGAAACTTCGTAAGTCTCAAAACAAGTATATTGCAGGTACAAACAAAAGGGCCAGAGAAGATTATCACTTATAACTGGTTTGCTTTACCTGTCAAGGTATTACAGATGTATAGGCATATGTTTTTGTTCTGTCTGTCTCCAGTATCCACACTATTGTCCAGCAAAGCAAATAGTTGTTTTCATCAGCTACATGCCTCTTAATGGACTCTCCTGGAAACTTCTGAAAGGCAGGAAAATCTTTTTGCCAGCTTCAGTATACTGAATAAACACACATCCAGCAGCATGTTTTTACAAATAGCGTATCATTACAAATCCACAAGTCTCGTGCATTCACTCAGCCCTGTCCACCTTATGTCTCTGCAGAAATTGTTGATGAAATGACTTCATAAAGCAATCACCATCTGTAGTAACCTGTTTCCGTACAAAATCAGGCTGACTTTCTGGATGAGTTTTCAAATGGGCAGTGATCATTTTTGTACTGGAAGATTTTACAAAAAAATAAATGTGTGCATCCTGAACCTAACAAAAACAACAACAAAAAACAAAAAAACCACACCCTAACAATAATTCTTTATTATGTTTAAATTTTTTTTTTTTTTATCATGTATAGATCTGTCTGTGTGTGATCCTTCCTATTGATACTGGACATACTCCAGTATCTGCATGGAAGCACCCACTTTACAAGTCACTTGTGCACAAATATTCTGTGCTTTCTCAGACATCATCATCGTCATGAGGTGGTTCAACAAAGCCAACAAAAAACATTGTCGCCAAACATGATTGCAGCTGGAATCTCAAAACATACAACAGTTCACAGTGACAACATGCCACAGTCATGGTTGGATCTGTCCTTTGTGGTCCAGTTTAAGAGGTTCTGAGTCTCAGATTTCTGGATTACCTGATGCACTACTGCTATTGATGCATTGACGTCTGCAGCTATATTTCCCGGCTGACCACTGGGTGCTTCTTGCTTTCAGTTAGGTTTTTAGGATATCCTTATGATGCCTGAAGTGGTGCCCAGTTCTTGTTCCAGCCATCAAATTTGAGGCACATGCACACACACAGATGCACACACCCCTTCTGCCCCTATAGACTAACATACAAAAGCACATACATATGCCACAGTTCTGACTTGCAGACCAGTCAGATAAAACAATCACTAACAGAAGCTACAGTCGGAGGCACAAATACAACTTGAACTGTCAAACTACAAAGAAACAGTCTGATAGTCTAATTAGTACATAAAGGAATTTATATAGGTCAGTATGTACTGCCTTACAAGTACACACATATTTGCGACTGAAGAAATGATGTGGGATTATAAGGAGAAACTGATTCACACTGAACATCCAATCCTGCCTACATTTGTACATAATTATTTATGTGCACACACAGACACACACAACACCACACACACAGGCACACACCACACCAAAGTCCATACCACACCAGGCACACACCATACCGCACCACATATTCCACACTCTCCCCCCCCACACAATACACACTCGACCATATGCACACACACACACCAACACATGTTAATGAAAGAGCATGGGTGAGGGATAAAAAATGGAAGCGAAAAAAGTCGCATATGGAAAGCTTGAACATAGCATGTCTGACAGCCTCTGAATGGTCAGCACTTTTTTCTTTTTAATTGAAGGAAACATGTTTTTTAATTTGCTTCAGCTGCACTTTTCTCACTTCCAGGCACACGCAAAGACCACTCTTCATAATGATAGTTATCAGTATCACAGCAAAGCACATGTAAACAATTCTCATTTGTGGTGCTTAATATTACCTGTAGCACAAGCATGGGTTTAATATGCCCTGGAGACCTTTTCACTTCTCACTGAGAAGCCTTTAACCATGTATAAAATAAAAATAAAAGGTATGTTAATGTATTCCATTATTTGATAGTATTTCTGAGCAAAAATGGGCTTGAATGTATCCCACCCAGTGTGTTCTACTTCAAAGAGGTTTAAGTTCCAAGGTATCCCACCCAGTGCATTCTATATCAAAAAGATAAAACTTCCCTTTTCAGTTTCCTTTTATGAGGACAGTACATAACTTGACTGGTTGATAACTGATCATTAAAACCATATGTAAGCCATTGCACTGGTTGTCAATAGTATCAGCTTAATTACAGAAACATTCAAGGTTTTGTGTCTTATTTCAATTCAGCATGATTGAATGTTAAATCATTCCATTCTAAGAAAGGCACCCATTCACATTGCATGTGAAAATGTATGAACAGAAATCCCCAGTAATCTGACCATGAAACGCAGATGAATATAGTACAGTAAATAACAAAATTATTAAGATGCACAAAATCATAAGATGTAACAAGGAGGAATACATCATGACTGCTACATGCAGCTTGTTGAATCATCAAAATGACTCCAATCAATATGTTGTGTATATTAAACTATTTTTGCTGTACATTACAGTGCAGTTTACAGATCTGAATTGAACTGTGTTTGATGAAGCAGACCAATGGCTGAAAAGGCAGAAATGAATCTATGTTTTATGAAACATGCCATAATGAGACTGGTCAAAAACCAGCTTGTGAATATGACACAGCCCATCCGTTTCTGGAGTTAAGTGGGAGTAAATGGAATTGAAAACAATTCACGATGATGCTCCATTCAGACAATGACATGTGACATTGAATATGTCAGGAGTCCAGCCCTTCAGTACTGACATATGAAGAGAGTTCTACTCTGAACAGATAATACAAGAATTGTGTTCAGTAACAGTTGGTTCATATGGAAAATACAACAAACTTGGTGCTTTGTGTTTTAAATGTACACTTCTACATGCGTACATTTGCCTTAATTACTGGACAGCACCATCATCACATTCAGCAGGTGGACGAACAAGTGTATGGACAGATATTTCTTGGCTTTCTAAAATACACAAGAGAGATACAACAAAAACACGACAATGTGAATCACAGCGTTCAGTGACTTAGCTGTAACAGTAGATGAATAACTGTAGCTGTAACAACAGATGTAAGGGCGAAGTAGTGAAGTGATATTGACTAAGGTCAGTGAGATATGACTGACAAATGATGCCATGCATGTTCTAATTCTTGAATATGCCAGCATGATTATTATTATAGTTATTATTATTATTATTGTCATCATCATTATTATCATATCAACAGCTAAAGAAAAATTCAGTTGTCAAAATTCACAGGCACATGTACACGCTCATTGGTGGAGTAATGTTTACATAAAACAACAATCCTGAAAATAAGCAATGTGTTAGTGTAACAAAAAAACAGGACAAAGTGAAATGGATATGCTATAGCTCACATTGCTGCTGCTGCAAGTGAGCTAGTAGTCATCTTCTCCTGTGCTTGTGGGGTGCAACTCTCACATCCAGAATGAGTTGTTGCCGGGAGTGGTGATTTTAGCTGAAGGATGATTCCCATTCCATCCTTAGGCAGTCATGTACTACTGGGTGATATATCATGTTCCCATCACCCTCTGAATACTGCATACCAATAAAAACAGAGAGGACTAAGTTACAACATAGGCACTAGAGAGATATTAATGAGAGTGTCTATGGTCACAAAGAGGACAAACCTACTATGGCAGTTCAGCGTGTCCACTGACCTGGAGAAATCTTTGAGAAAAAAAATAAGAACAGGTAAACCAGGCAGGGTGCTAGCATGGCTTGAACAACATACCCCTGGGGACTAGGACCAAAGCGCTCACCAATCAGCTATTGTGCCTGTCAAAAGTGAGCTTCTAATTGTGTGGGTTTTTTTCTTTGTCCACCGCAGGAGTGGAGTGTTGACCTAGAGGTAATGCGTCCAAGGAGGAAGTGGAATAATCTGAGGGCGCTGGATCCTGGTACAGTTGCCAGTATTTTCTCCCCCTCCACTAGACCTTGAGTGGTGGTCTGGTCGCTAGTCATTCGGATGAGATGATAAACTGAGGTCCCGTGTGCAGTATGCATTTAGTGCATGTAAAAGAACCCACGGCAACAAAAGGGTTGTCCCTGGCAAAATTCTGTAGAAAAATCCACAAGGATAGGAAAACTAATAAAATTGCAGGCAGAAAAAAAAAAGGGTGGCGCTCTCAGTGAACAAATGCACTCTCCTTGGGGAGAGCAGCCTGAATTTCACACAGAGCGATCTGTTGTGAAAAAAAGAGTAATACAACAATACAATACTAAATACACTGATGCAACAACGCACATCTTGTTTGCAGAGACTTGATAGAATTTCAATGTTTTGTTGTTGCTTGAACTGAGAACAAAAACTGTAACAAGTACAATACACAGAGGTGACGGGTCACTTCCACTGAGTTGGTTAACAAATGGAGATAACTTTTGCAATCTTCTTATTTTTTATAATGGAGATAATTAATTAGGCTGCCATTTGTCTGATACTTTATGCTTTTTTTTCCAGCAAGTTTTGAATCATGAATTACCAGTTGCATGCAGAAAAGGTATGAAATTACAGAAAAATAAGCAGGACCAATCATTTGGTTTTACATGTGTTTTTATTTGCATTGCCTTACTATCACAGATGAGCTTTAGTGAAACATGCTGCTGTCAGAATGACTGGAACTATGGGGAGAGGGTGGCGTTGAGGGGTCATCTTATATATTGAGTATATTCTTGTTTATATTATAAAAAAAAGACATTTACAAGCACCTGTTCATACACAACAAAACAATAACTATACACAATAATTTATTTTTTTAGAAACTAAAAAAGCCAGTGCACCAAAGCAATAAAGTGCTCAATGTTGTTACAACCTAAATAACAATGAGCGATGACAAACAAGAGAAGCAAGAACCTCATGACTCACATGAAATACCCTTTCTCACGGGAACTATGAAATAGTATGAAAAAAAAGAAAAAAAGAAACAAATACCAAAAACCACCCCCTCCCCTACCCTTCCTGCACCAACTGACAGCAAAAGAGAGGTTGCCCCGAAGAGAAATAAGCTGCAAAATGAATGAAAGGTTCTCATGCCTATCATCTTACACCACATGATGTGGTTGAGAAAACACCAAAGTTTACTCAGGACAGACAGACACATGAGACCAGATATTCCATGGATGCATTCTGTTTCATAGCATGCACACATAAAATAAAAAAAGTGAAAACAAAAAGAAACAGTCTTAGTCAGTCCATATTCATAACGATCACTGGGACTGTATGAGAGCTGAACGTGAATAAACATTATGAAACTGTTCACAGGAATGAAGATGTTGGCAATGATAATAAATTGTAACCTGAATGATGTAATTGGCATACACCTCAATGGAATGAAAATGGCAAGGGTTTTAGGGTGGTGGATATTTTTTTTGCAATTATGACAGCCATTAAATGATACATGCACACGTTAAAATTGGACTTTACAATTCAAAAAGCACAAAGAGAGACAATAGTTGTACACTCTATATACTCTGGAGTGATGGTTTAGAGGTAATGTGTCCGCCTAGGAAGCCAGAGAATCCAAGCACACTGGTTCGAATCAAGGCTCAGCCGCCAATATTTTCTCCCCCGCCACTAGACCTTGAGTGGTGGTTTGGACGCTAGTCATTTGGATGAGACGATAAACCGAGGTCCCGTGTGTAACAAGCACTTAGTGCGTGTAAAAGAACCCACGGCAACAAAAGAGTTGTTACTGGCAAAATTCTGTACAAAAATCCACTTCGATAGGAAAAAGAAATTAAAAAAAACTGCACGCAGGAAAAAATACAAAAATATGGGTGGTGCTGTAGTGCAGTGACGCGCTCTCCCTGGGGAAAGCAGCCCTTAATTCACACAAAGAAATCTGTTGTGAAAAAAGAAATACAAATACAAATATATAAATAAATATACAAGATAGATTTAGTCTCGTAGTAACATTAAATATGTTAAAACTTGTCTTTATTTGTAGATCTCATTGTCAGTAAATATGTACAACATCAAGAGGCAAATTTGTACTTGCACCTGGTGGTGGTGGTGGTGGTGGTGGTGGTGGTGGTGTGTGTGTGTGTGTGTGTGTGTGTGTTTGTGTGTGTTTCCAACATAAGCATGTGCTCAGTCTGAAAACATAATTATGCTGGCAAAAGAACAGTTTTAGGTATAAAAAAAAAACCCAACCAAACAAAGTCTCAGTTCAGTGTGCTTTGCACATTGTTCGTTGTTGCAGACAGACAGATCACAGACTCTCCGTCCCTTTCTTTGCCCCCCCCCCCCCAAACCCCCCCTCCCCCCCCCAATCACAGACCAGTCAACCGCAGTGGCCAGTGCCATGCCAGGTGAGGAGGACCCAGGCTGACACCTGTCCATCCATCCTCCTGCCCACGTCTACCTGTCCTCCAGGTGATATTGCATCAGTGCTGCGTCACAACCCCCAGCGACCACCATGCTGGATTCTCCGTACAGGAACTCCGCTGCTGTCACGTTGGATGAGAAGGGTTTGATTTGCCGACAGTCGGGCTACAGACACAACAAGGCAATGATAATTATAAACATGATTTGTTTTTTGTTGTTGTTTTTAATTAAAGTGGTGGACTAGAGACACAAGATATCAGTGATAATATTGATCTTTTTAAAGTAGTGGGCTATTGATTGATGCAAATCAATTCTAACAACAATGATATTTTTAAAGCGTTGGACTATAGACACAAGATATCAACGATAATATTAATGACGTTTATCAAAGCAGTAGGCTATAGACACAAGAAATTAGTAAATGATAACAACAATGATCTTTTTAAGGCAGTGGACTATAGACACAATTAAGATATCAATGATAATATTAATGATCTTTTTTTTTTTTTTAAAGCAGCGGGCTACAAACGCAAGAAATCAACAGTAACAACAGTGATCTTTTTAAAGCGGTGGACTATAGACACAAGATAACAATGATAATATTAATGATCTTTTTAAAGTAGTGGGCTATAAATTAGTCAGTTATGCCCATCACTCCCCCCGGAGATAAGGCCGCCGCTCACAACAGTCCGCCAGAGTCCTCTGTCCTGGGCTGCCCTTTCTAATTGTCTCCAGGTGTGCCCCATCTTCTTGGTGTCTGCCTCGAGGTCACGTCGCCAGGTGTTTCTTGGCCTTCCTCTCTTCCGTTTGCCCTGGGGATTCCATTTCAGTGCCTGCCTGGTGATGTTACTGTCCGGCTTCCTCAGGGTGTGCCCGACCCATCTCCATCTTCTGCGCCAAATCTCTTCTTCGGCTGGCAGCTGGTTGGTACGCTGCCACAGGTCTGATAGTGTCGGGCCAGAGTATCTGGAGGATCCTTCTCAGGCAGCTGTTGATGAAGGTCTGCACTTTCCTGATGGTGGTCTTTGTTGTCCTCCATGTCTCTGCCGCTCCATACAGAAGGACTGATTTGACGTCGGAGTTGAACAGCCTGATCTTCGTGGTAATCGACAACACCTTGGAGCTCCAGATGTTCTTCAGTTGCAAGTATGCTGCCCTCACTTTGCCTATTCTTGCTCTGACGTCTGCGTCTGTGCCACCCTGCTTGTCGATGATGCTGCCCAAGTACGTGAAGGCCTCTACCTCTTCCAGCTTGCTCCCGTGCACTGTGACTGGGTCCTCTCTTGCTGTGTTGATCTTGAGGATCTTGGTCTTGCCCTTGTGGATGTTGAGGCCGACTTGTGATGAGGTGGCTGCCAGCTCTGTTGTCTTGTCCTGCATTTGCTGGTGACTGTGGGAAAGCAGGGCCAGGTCATCCGCGAAGTCCAGGTCATCTAGCTGGTCAAGCGGTGTCCACTGGATTCCGTTTCTTCTGTCCGCTGTTGATGTTTTTATGGTCCAGTCGACTGCCAGGAGGAAGAGGAAAGGTGACAGGAGACAGCCTTGCCTGACTCCAGTCTTCACCTCGAAGCTGTCTGTGAGCTGTCCTCCATGGACCACCCGGCACCTCATTCCCTCATAAGAGTTCTTGATCAGGTTGACCAGCTTGATTGGCACTCCATAGTGACGTAGCAGCTTCCAGAGGGTTTCGCGGTCTATGCTGTCGAAGGCCTTCTCGTAATCAATGAAGCTGATATACAGCGATGAGTTCCACTCTAAGGACTGCTCGACGATGATGCGCAAGGTGGCAATCTGGTCAATGCATGATCTGTTCTGGCGGAAGCCAGCCTGCTGGTCCCGGAGAAGGGGGTTGACTGCACTTTTCATTCTCTCAAGCAGGATCCTGTTGAAGACCTTTCCTGGCACTGACAGAAGCGTTATTCCTCTGTAGTTGGCACAGTTGCTGAGGTCTCCTTTCTTGGGTAGCTTGATGAGGTAGCCCTCTTTCCAGTCTGCTGGTACTTCTTCTTCTTCCCAAATCTTCTCGAAGAGAGGGTACAACATCTCTACTGTGGTCTCCAGATCTGCCTTGAGTGCTTCTGCAGGGATGTCATCTGGTCCTGCTGCTTTGCCGTTCCTCAGTAGTTTGGTGGCTTTCCTGACCTCCTCCCTGGTTGGGTTCCCACAGTTGATGTCCAGGTCTCCGTCAGCTGGGTTGATGTCTGGGGGATTTGGAGGGACGGGTCTGTTCAGCAGCTCTTCAAAGTGCTCTGCCCATCTGATCAGTTCTCGTTCAGTTCCCTGAACTGTTTCCTTCCTTGTCTTTCACTGGTCGCTCGGGCCTGATGTACTTCCTGACAGTTTCTTCTGGTGTCATAGAGCGTCTTCATGTCATTTCTGGCTGCTGCTTCCTCGGCCTCCTCTGCCAGGCTGTCGATATACTTGCGCTTGTCTGCTCTCGCGCTCCTCTTCACTTCTCTGTTGGCTTCTGTGAAGTCTTCTTGTGCCTTGGCCTTTGCTGCTCTTGTACGGCTGTTATTTACTGCTGCCTTCTTCTGCTTCCTCTCCTGGATCTTGCGCAGTGTGTCTCCCGATATCCATTCCCTCTGTTGGTATCTCTTGGGGCCTACTACTTCCTGACAGGTTGATGTAACTATCTCTTTCACTTTCTGCCACTGGTTCTCAATGTCTGCCTCTTCTTCAAGCAGTTCCTGTAGCACTTGATGCTTGGTGAGAGACGCTCTGAATTCTTCTCTGGCCTTAGAGTCTTTCAGCAGGGTGATACTGAACTTCTGTCTCTTCGTTGTTGCCTCTATCCAGTTCTTCTTCAGCTTCAGTTTCAGCCTTGCTACCAGCAGGTGGTGATCAGATGTGACGTCTGTTCCTCTTGTAACCCTTACATCCTGCAGAGACCTCCTGAATCTCTTGGCCATGCAGATGTGGTCGATCTGATTCTCAGTCACTAGGTCAGGAGATACCCACGTGGCCTTGTGTACTCTTCTGTGGGGGAAAGTGCTGCCACCGATGACCAGGTTGTTCATTGCACAGAAGTCTGCAAATCTCTCGCCGTTCCCATTCATCTCTCCCAGTCCGTGTCTTCCCATCACTTCCTCGTATCCGGTGTTGTCCTGCCCGATTTTGGCATTGAGGTCACCCATGAGGATGTTGACATCTTTCTCTGGATACTTGGCCATGACTTTCTGCAGTCTATCATAGAACTGGTCTTTGGCTTCTTCATCACTTTCGTTAGTTGGGGCATAGCACTGGATAACGTTCATCTTTATCCTCTTCATCTTCGTTCTGAAGGACGCTGTGATGATTCTTGATCCGTGTGCTTCCTATTTAATCAGAGCTCGCTGTGCAGGTCTTGACAACATGAGTGCTACGCCTTCTGCGTGTGGGGCGTTGTCTTCTTCGTGGCCGGAATACAGCAACATCTCCTGTGAGCAGTCTCCTTTGTCGTGACTGTGTCCAACGGGTCTCGCTGATTCCAAGCAGTGTGAGGTTGTAGCTTTTCATCTCTGCCGCTACTTGTGATGTTTTTCCCGTCTCATACATGGTCCTCACATTCCATGTTCCGACACTGATGGTCCAAGTCGATAAAAGGAGGGTCGGCCCTGTAGCTTCCGTAACCTCACGGCTTTCACCACATGGCGTCATATGTCCTCTTGACGAGGACCCGTCCTCTTCCAGGGCAGTAATCTCTTGGTCTGTTGTTGGCGTTTCTGTAGCAAGCTGGTTTTTTACAGGGTGGGGTTGCTAGCCCCACGCCCAACCCTCCTCACTTTTTCATCCGGGCTTGGGGCCGGCACAGGCGGAGTTAGTGGGCTATAAATGCAAGAGATCAATTCTAACAACAATGATATTTTTAAAGTGGTGGACAATAGACACAAGATATCAATGATCTTTTTTTTTAAGCAGCGGGCTATAGATACAAGATATCAATAACAACAATGATCTTTTTAAAACAGTGGACTATAGACACAAGATATGAACATGATATGTTTTTTAAGCTGTTATAGACACAAGAAATCAATATCAACAACAATGATCTTTTTAAAGCAGCAGGCCACAGGCACAAAAGAAAAAAAAAATAATGATCTTTTTAAGCAAATGGCTACAGACACAAGAAATCAATAATAACAATCAGTAATAATAATAATGATGATTTGGTTTTAAAGTGGCGGGCTACTGTCACAAGAAATCAATAATTATGTCTTTTCATCTAAAAGCAGTCGGATATGGACACAAGATACTGATGATAATCATAATCTTTTTAAAGCTAGGGGCTGTAGACATAAGAAATATATAATAACAGTAATGATTTTTTAAGCGGTGGGCCATAGAAACAAGAAATCAATAACAACAATAATGTTGTATTTTTTAATAGCAGTGAGCTATAGACACAAGAAATCAATAATAATGATGTCGATTTTCATATGACTATTTTTTAAAGTGCTAACTCTTGCATTAACATCTCAATTAATGCACAGAAAACTGAGGGGTGGCAGGGGACGATGGAAGCTAATATTAAACACCTCTACTTAATCAAACCTTGTGTCACACTGAAGATGGATGTATTCTCTCTCTCTCTCTCTCTCACATACGCGGGCAAAGACTGTAGTGAGTAAACATGCAGACCTTTCTTTGACACCAGGGCGATTATATATATATCTATATCTCTATATCTGTCTATCTATATGTTGTTGTTTCTTAGTGTGTGTATGCATATTTCAGGAGCATGATGTTAAATTTCCCCCTCCACAAAATTAATGCTAGTTTTTCTACAGACAACCTGCGGGATACGCTAGAGATATTTTCTGATCTTGCGTTTGTGCATGCGTAAGCATGCATGCGTGCTAGCTGTGTGTGTGTGTGTGTGTGTGTGTGTGTGTGTGTGTGTGTGCGTGCGCGAACACACACGCTCAAGCATGCACATGCTAAATGAATGTTCCTGAAGCAGCATCAGCGTTCACACAGGTGATGGATGGAGCTATGTTTTAAAATGATGAACGTCCCAATGCTGTGTCTGCAAATGGACAGGGGTTACACACTATGTGGTGGCACAATGGTTGAGACGCTTATCTGCCAATACAGTGTTAATGAGGGTCCCGGCGAGTCTGGGTCTGAATCCCAGTGACACCATTTCTCAAAAATTTGACTGGAACTCTGTCCTGTCTTTTGGATGAGACGATGTGCGCATCAATTTTGGTACACTGAAAATGAACCCATGGCAACATATGTCGTCCTTTGGCAAAATTCTGCAGAAGAAATCCACTGTGATAGTACACAAATATAATATAGGCCTACGCATGCGCTCAAGGCCTCACTAATCGCGTTGGGTTATACAGCTGGTCAGGCGTCTCGGCCTAGCAGATGCAGTGTAGTGTTCATGTACAGGTTTTTTTTCTGAACGAAGTGACGTCTCCTGGAGAAAGTGAAAGTCAGGAAGCGTCCAGAGACCTGCATGGAGGTGGAGGGGTATTTGAAGAGCCGGACACGGCCCAGGTTGTCGCCCGTAGCCAGAAGGCCAAGGTCTTTGGAACGACACGCCACGTTGATCCACTCGCCCCGCTTCAGTTTCCGCCACGGGCCTGTGGGCATTAACACGTAATCATCAGTGGACAGCACATAAATCAGACCGTGTAGGCATGAATGTAGAACAGGATAGGATAGAATAGAATAGAATATGTTATTATCAAAAAACCTTCAGGTATATAAGACACAGCAAAACATAAACATGAGCATGAATGTATGTGGTGTGTAGAATGGGCGGTTGGTCCGTGAATGTGTGATTACAGTTCTGTCTTCGATTCTTCTCTCTCTCTCTCTCTCTCTCTCTGTGTGTGTGTGTGTGTGTGTGTGTGTGTGTGTGTGTGTGTGTGTGTGTGTGTGTGTGACGGTATGGTGTGTGTGTGTGTGTGTGTGTGTGTGTGTGTGTGTGTGTGTGTGTGTGTGTGTGTGTGTGCGCGCGCGCGCGCGCTCGCATTTTAATCGGGCATATAAATTCTTAGGCCTTTCGCGAGCAATTTAGGTATAGCTGCTGTTTACAAGTCCACACGCCCTTGTGCTGCGTGCTTACAATCCATTACTCAGCAACAGGCCCTTTTCTCGCTTCTGTTTCTACTTGAACTTAATCTGTATATAGGCATTGGTAGGTCATGCTTCTTACAATACAGCACAAGAAAGGTATTGGCCTCATATATTCAGCTTGAATTGCCTTGTGTGTTCACGGGTCCAGCCTGTATCAGTCCAACACACTGGTTACAAGCTTTTCAAGTCCTACCGTGGATACTGTCTACAAACTTTCTACATCACTCCATTAAATTGGGGGACGCTCAAGATCATTCGTGAACTTATGAAGAATTTAAAAACAAAATTCACCTCATTATAAATTTCATGACTGTAATTTTATTCTCCGTTGATATCAATATTGATATTTTGATACTGATATTTGCATCTCTCCCTCTCCCTATGTTATCCCCCCCCCCCCAACCCAATTTTCTTCTTGACACATTTTGTCAAGCCATCTTTTTATGTGTATTTAAAACACTTGTTTCTCCGGTCCTCTCTGTCTCCGCTTTTCTTTTCTCTGTCTGTCTGTCTGCCTCTCTTTCTCTCTTTCACTCTCACTCTCTCCCTATATCCTATTTCCATTTCCCTTATTTTTTCTTACTATTTTCTTATTTGCATTTTGACCCCAGGGCTGGGTGAAAAACAACAACCACCCAACATCCTGGTTATTGTGCTTATCTCAATACCCCAGAAAAAGAAATTTCGTTAATTCGTTCGTTTATCTCTCTCTCGTCTAGGCAGAAGGAAGAGAGGTGTGTATTGAGACAGACAGACAGACAGAGAGATGTACAGACAGGCAGAGAGATGTGCAGAGAGATGTACATAGATGTACAGACAGAGAGATGTACAGACAGACAGATTTACAGAGAGAAGTGGAGGTGTGTATTGCGAGACAGACAGAGATGTACTGAGAGATGTACAGAGAGATGTACAGACAGATAGAAGTACTGACAGATTTACAGACAGACAGATGTACAGACAGACAGAGAGATGGAGAGAGAGAGAGAGAGAGAGAGAGAGAGAGAGAGAGAGAGAGAGATGTACAGAGATGTACAGGCAGAGAGAGAGAGAGAGAGAGGTGTACAGGCAGAGAGAGACAGAGAGATGTACAGGCACACAGAGAGGGGGATGTACAGGCAGATAGATGTACAGAGAGACAGAGATGTACAGGCAGAGGAATGTACAGGCAGACAGAGATGTACAGGCAGATAGATGTACAGAGAGACAGAGATGTACAGGCAGAGGAATGTACAGGCAGACAGAGATGTGCAGACAGAGAGATGTACAGACAGAGGGATGTACAGGCAGACAGAGAGTTGTACAGGCAGAGAGAGATGTACAAACAGACAGAGATGTACACGCAGAGTTGTACAGGCATAGATGTACAGACAGAGAGATGTACACGCAGAGATGTACAGAGAGAGCGAGAGCGATGTACAGAGGGATGTACAAAGAGATGTACACAGAGAGAGAGAGAGAGAGAGATGTACAGGCAGCAGAAGGTGTCCTTGAAGAGACAGACACGCACCAACAAGAGGGTAGCCCACAGGACAGGTGAAGGTGAACCACAACACGTCCCGTAACCACGTCATCGTCTTCTTCTGCATGTTGCTTACGTCCCCTGGACACATGGAGCACATCGTGCTGTCATCCTGCTGAACTGCTCATTTACGCTGATATCATGAATGCCGCACATGTGCCATCTATCTCTCTCTCTCTGGCGAAAACTTAAAAAAAAAATTTCCTCTCTCTCTCTTTCATGTGGATGTATTCGCGTGCAAGCAGCCTGAACACACACACACACACACACACACACACTTTTGGAACACGCATACCAGCAGACACAGACACACGCACATCCACATACATGTGCACATCAACATTTGCATCTCCAAAAATTTGTTTTCACACAGTCTAAGCACGCACACGTTCTTCTCCGCGAGTGATGTTGTTCTGGATCTTCAGGACAGTCCACCAGTGTCTGAAACATTCCCTGCACGGCTCTCAAAGTCAGGATGTGGTGGTGGTGGTGTTCCAGTCTTGATAGTCTTTATTTATACCTACCGCTGACACCCAGACCATTCACTCTGCAGTCATTCAACGCAAATTTCAGAGTGCGGAAAACTGACAGAAATTTGAGCACCGTAACTGACTTGGAGCTTGAACAAATCAGAAAATATGACACAGAAAAACATGGATAAAATTTCAGGAAGTAAAGAACACAAGTAAAGAACACATTTTTCAGAAATTTACAAAACAAGAGATAAAACGTAATGTTTTTAATTTAAAAAAGAAACAGCCCAATTTACCATCACGTGCAGTTAATTTGTGCACTCGGTGCATGAAATATGAGCAGTAGTTCTTAATATGTCATTATTCTTGCCATGTGCCCAAATTACTGACATTGCAAAAAACAAAATAAAGACAAAATAATATTTAAAAAAAATTATAACAATACGTAACTTTTTTTTCTATGTGCAAAAATGCGCCAAGACGCAAGAGGTAACGTGGACAAACGAAAAGTCAACATAAAGAAAACCTCACGTACAAAATAATCTGGGTATACCATGGAGGCAAATCGCAAGTTGGGTGACCGGAACAATAGGGTGCTCATGTTTCCAACATGCTTGAACTGCCTGCACTTCCCCTGTACGTTCTTTTCAACGAATCACAATCACTCCCCGCTCCATAACCCTCTATGAAACAGACGGCGTACTAGTTTACGTCACCGAAACATTACACGCGTATCAGAAGAAAATGACCGCCGGATTTCCTTCACAGTCAAATGGACACATGTAAATGTGAACATTGGCGTCGTTGCAGAATTGGCAGGTCGTCGGACTTCTGATCCAGTGGTCAGGGTTCGATTCCCCGTTTCGGCCTGGTGTTGTGTCCTTGGGAAAGACACTTGCTCCGATTTTCCTCACTACACCCAGGTGTGAATGGGTACCGGACTTGGTTGTACCCCTTCGAAAGGTTAAAACGACGGGCGCAATAGCCGAATGTTTAAAGCGTTGGACTTTCAATCTGAAGGTCCCGGGTTCGAATCACGGTGACGGCGCCTGGTGGGTAAAGGGTGGAGATTTTTACGATCTCCCACGTCAACATATGTGCAGACCTGCCAGTGCCTGAACCCCCTTCGTGTGTATACGCAAGCAGAAGATCAAATACGCACGTTAAATATCCTGTAATCCATGTCAGAGTTCGGTGGGTTATGGAAACAAGAACATACCCAGCATGCACACCCCCGAAAACGGAGTGTGGCTGCCTACATGGCGGGGTAAAAAAAACCAACAAACAAACGGCCATACACGTAAAAGCCCACTCGCGTACACACGAGTGAGCGTGGGAGTTACAACCCACGAACGAAGAAGAAGAAGAAGAAAGGTCAGAACGGCGGAAGGAGAGAGGAAGAGCCCTTCCTACGTGGCGGAGCTCTAGACACACTGGATGACCCGATGACCGTAATAATAATAATGGTAATAATTAGTATTTATACAGCGCTGAATCTAGTGCAAAAATAAATCAAAGCGCTTTCAAAGCAGTCATTCACACGCATACATATAACTCTAAGCTTGACCGTAAATGGCTATTCGACCTGTGGCCTTTTCGGATATATTCATAACAACGTTCGCGCACACACGTACAAGCACATTTCTATAGGACACAAATTGGGTCACAACTATTTAAAAAATCATTATTTGTTTATGTATTTATTCGTGTATTTCCTGGTTAACTAATTCATTCATGTGTCTATGAAAAAGAACTCAGAATGGTTTAATTGTAGAGGCCTCTGGCCTATTAAAATGAGGCAAGAAAGTGCACAAAATGACAGATACTATTATGTTCGCTTCATGTTGTCAATACAGCTTTGTCGTAAGTCTAGTGCTTTATACACAAATATTGCTTATCTATGACGAAGAGAGAGAGTGAAAGAGGGGTAGGTATACTTACAGAAGACGAGGTCATGGTCTCCAAGCGCAGTCTGCAGGTAACGTCCGTCACTGGACCAGTCCAGGTGTTTGATGGATGTACTGCCGTGCTGTTGTACACACCCCACACCGTTATCATCACCTCTACACACACACACACACACACACACACACACACACACACACACACACTATCTGTACGCCACACACACACGCACACACACACACACACACACCACCTCTACACCACACACGCACACACGCACGCACCCAGACGCATGCACGCACACAGACACACAGCCACACACACACACCTTACACAATCAAATGCATACGTTATTTGATACATTTTCTGCATTCATCGACACATTTTCTTTTCAGCTGAATGTATCCCCCCCCAACCCTCAAAAGTGCATACTGCACACAGGACCTAGGTTTATCGTCTCATCCGGAAGACTGGTATAGTAGGTATGCCTAATTGCGAACAGCATGTAACTGCGAACGGTTCGTGTACCGCCCTACTTCGAAGCGTTCTCACCACACTCATTTCACAATTTAACGTCTGCTTCGACATCGTTATAATACCTTAATGTATGTCCATTTTTATGAACCAGTCAAACAACAGATATTTCCGGCTATTTCCGCGCTCTTTCTTCTCTTCGCGCACAATTGCCGACTAAGTTCACAAACGTGCTCTCAAAGTCCTAAAATCAACGGAAGCAAGTAGTAGGACTTGCATTTTGACACAGTTTAAAGTAATTAATTTGGTTGGATATGTTGAATAAATTGTGCATTACCACTGCATGCTGGGAGAATTTGATTTATGTTGGTGACAGATCATAACGTTAGCTTTGATGGGAATCTCCAAAATAGTGTCGTTTGCAATTAGACCATATGATATTTTGACGTGACTCTTTGCGAACGATGATGCACAGCAACTGAGTGCTCTCTAAAGGGTGTGTTTGTGTATGGCGGTGCGCGCGCGCGCGTGTGTGTAAATGTACGTTCGCGTGTGTGTGTGCATGTGTGATCAAAACCAACAATACAACAGTCTGGTGTAATGTTCCAATAATGTGTTGTCTAATGAGTTCAAGACCTGCTTCTGTTGTAATACCTACACCCATCGTTCGCAGTTAGACACCCGTTCGCTTTTACCCCCAGGAACCCCTGCTATTTCAACCGTTGAAGAAACGTTCAAAAGAAGGAGTAGACGAAATTTTCCTGGTGCAACCAATCGGAGAAAGCCTTCACAAACAGAGGAGCTGCATTTTACAGTCGCACAACCTGTTATCTGTACAATACACACGTTCAGCTGGTCCCTTCGACTGGATCGTTCGTTATTTGGTCCACCTACCTCATCCAGTAATATTTTACCCTTCTCAGCAACCACTGATTCTGTGCGGAAGAACAGTATCTGAAAGTTGACGAGTTTGCGACAGCATGAAGACTGAAAGCTGCACTGATGTAAAATATGGTGTGACATTTTCCTGTATATTAAAAACTGGGGGTGGGAAGTGTGTACAGCGTGAGAAAATCAACAAAAACAACTGAATGATATATATCACAAAGAGAGAGAGAGAGAGGGGGGGGGAGGGGACAGTGAGAGAGAGAGAGAGGGGGGGGGGCGACAGGCAGACTGAAATAGAGGCACAGATAGAAAGACAGAGAGAGTGAGACAACGGACGGAAGCATGACAGGAGAGAGAGAGAGAGAGAGAGAGAGACAGACAGACAGAGCCAGAGCCAGAAAGCCACAGAGAAAAACAGAGACAGAGACAGACACAGAGAGACAGAGAGCGACAGAGACAGAGAGCCAGACAGCCAGAGAGAGAGAGAGAGGGAGACAGACAGACAGACAGAGAGACAATCAGACAGAGCCAGAGCCAGAAAGCCACGGAGAAAAACAGAGACAGAGACAGACAGACAGAGAGAGACAGAGACAGAGAGCCAGACAGCCACAGAGAGAGAGAGAGAGAGAGAGAGAGAGAGGGAGACAGAGACAGGGAGGGTGGGAGGAAGAGATTATGGACGTTCCATCACGACACGTACCCCGAGCGGCGATGACCTCAGTCTGTAGATCTGGCCGTCCTCATGGACCACACACACGTGAACAAAGCCGTCATCACACCCCACCGCCAGCTGCTTGCCGTCTGTACACACACACACACACACGCACGCACACACACACACACACACACACACACACACACACGCACGCACACACACACACACGCACGCACGCACCCACACACACACGCATTTCACGCACATATACACACACACACACATTTCACGCACATATACACGCACATTGGCGCAAACACACACACACACACACACACACACATTTCAGGCACATATATATACACACACACACTGGCGCACGCGCGTGCGCACACACACACACACACATTGGCGCAAACACACACACACACACACACACACACACGCTCTCTCAGTCAAACATGCACAAAACAGATCATACAGATGGTATTCGGAATAAAACTATCGATTAACAGAATGTAGCAGTCATTAAAAGCTATTTTCTCGTTATTGTCTTTTTTTGGACTCATGAATTTCCACCTATAAAAATGATATTCATATTCGCAATTCACAAGTAAATAAGTCAGAAATCCATACATGAATGTTTGCTTTAACACTGCCATTACTCAGGCAAAAAAGGGGGCTGTTTAAGTATAATACTAAATGCATTAAATCAGGTCTGAGTTGGAAAACATCAAGACGATGACGCGTGGTCCTAAAAAACTGAAACCACAACCATTACCACACACACACACACACACACACACACACACACGTGTGTACCCCCAGATCAATCATTGCCATTAAAACGACCGGACTAAATAAGTGAAATCAACAGATAACGCAGTAAGACCATAACAAACCACAATAGTAACTGTAGTCGCTTAGAGACAGACTGGTAAACAGACAGACAGAAAGACACACACCTGAACCCCACCCCGATACCCACCTTCCACACACACACACACACATTTCTAATGTGACATGCATTTGCGGCAATGAAATTACCTCCGTGCATATCATCCATAAATGTGAACAGTTAAAATCATATTTACCCTTGTCATGTTCAAAATCTGCAGTTCCATCCGCTCCCATCAGAAATGTCATATGATAATCAACATGTGTTTGAAATAGATCAGAGTTTAATTTGAAGCCCAATTGGCTCTTTGTTGTAATTCTACTGGCTGACTGGTTAGTTTATTTCGTTTATATTCTTTTTCTTCTTCTTTTTTCTTTGCTAATTGAGGAGAGAGGAACAGGGAAAGATGATTTAAGGCATGGGTGGGGTGGGGGAGATGATGGATTTTCGTCTAAAATCACAAATGTGGATAGACGTTAAGCAAAAGAACGAGCGAACGAACACACACACACACACACACACACACACACACACACACAAACACCCCCCCGCGCCGCCCTCCCCCCCCCACCCCCACCCACACTGACCCCGTGAGAAGCTGAGCGCGTTGACCTGGGCCTTGCCCACCTGGATGGAGTTCCTCTCCTTGCCGTCGGCACAGCCGTACATCGTGACCACACCTGTCGTGGTGCCCACCGCCATCAGCAGGCCACGGGGGTGGACTGACAAGCTGCTGCACGGGTTCTGTCACACCCAAACGGCAACACGGAATACGTGCAGCTCAATCGTTGTCATCGGAAACACACAGTATAGGAGTTTATGCATGCGTGTGAATTACTGGTGCGAAAGCGCTTTGATTTGTCTCTGCACAAGATTCAGCGCCATATGAATATCATTATTATTATTATTATTATTATTATCATCATCATCATTATAATAGGTCCAGTTCATCCAACAGAGTATAGGTCTGGCTCATTCGTTGGTATTAGGCAACAGTATTGGTGAAGCTTACTCGTTGGCATTGGCGATAGGCTGGGTGTAGCTAATTCCTTATTATTGGCAACAGAGTATTGTGTGTCTAGCAAATTCAACAGAGGATGGGTCTAGTTCATTCGTGGGTATTGGCAACAGAGTATACGTCAGATTCATCCAACAGAGTGTAGGTCTAGGTCATTCAACAGAGTGTAGGTCTAGGTCATTCAACAGAGTGTAGGTCCAGCTCATTCAACAGAGTATAGGATTAGCTCATTGAGTTGAGTATAAGTCCAGCTCATCCAGCCGAGTTTTGGTCTTGCTCAATCGTTGGCACTGGAAACGCAGTATTTGTATGTCATTTTACCACAACAGATTTCTCTGTGTGAAATTCGGGCTGCTCTCCCCAGTGAGAGCGCGTTGCTACACTTTTGTATTTTTTCCTGCGTGCAGTGTTATTTGTTTTTCCTATCAAAATGGATTCTTCTACAGAATTTGGCCAGGAACAACCCTTGTTGCCGTGGGTTCTTTTACGTGCGCTAAGTGCATGCTGCACACGGGATCTCGGTTTATCGTTTCATCCGACTGACTAGCGTCTAGACCACCACTCAAGGTCTAGTGGAGGGGGAGAAAATATCGGCGGCTGAGCCGTGATTCGAACCAGCGCACTCAGATTCTCTCGCTTCCAAGGCGGACGCGTTACCTCTAGGCCATCACTCTAGGTCTAGCTCACCCAACAGAGTATAGGTTCTGCTCAATCGTGATATTGGAAACTGAGTATAGGTCTAGTTCACTGAGCAGAGTACATGCCTAGTTCACCCAACAGAGTATAGATCTTGCTCAATCGTGATACTGGAAAGAGAGTATAGGTCTAGCTCACCCAACAGAGTATAGGTCTTGCTCATTTGCTGGTATTGGCAATAGTGTATATGTCTAGCTCATCTGTTGGTATGGCAACATAGGTCTAGCTCATTACGTTTGTTGGTATTGACAAGAGCGTATAGGTCCAGCTCATCCATCAGAGCATAGGTCTATCTCATTCGTTGGCACTGGAAACAGAGTATGGGTCTAGTTCATCCAACAGAGTATATAGGTCTTGCTCATTTACTGGAGTTGGCAGCAGAGTATAGGTCTAGATCATTTGTTGGTATTGGCAACATAGTATAGGTCTAGCTCATTCAACAGAGTATAGGAATAACTCATTTGTTGGCATTGGCAACAGTATATGCATAGCTCATTTGTTGGTACTGGCAACAGAGTATAGGTCTACTCATCAGTTTTGTTGGCATTGGCAACAGAGTACAGGTCGAGCTCATTTGTTGACATTGGCAACAGAGTATATGTCTAGCTCATTAGTTTTGTTGGTGTTGACAACAGAGTATAGGTCTATCTCATTCAACAATGTATGGGTCTAGCTCATTCATTGGTATTGGCAACAGAGTACATGTCTAGCTGATTCAAGAGGGTATATGTCTAACAGCACAGCTCTAGCACATTCAACACAGTATAGGTCCTGCTCATTTGTTGGTATTGGTAACAGAGTATACGTCTAGATCATTAGTTTTGTTGGTATTCACAACAGAATATAGTTCATCCAACAGAGTATAGGTCTATCTCGTTCGTTTGTATTGGCAACAGAGTGTAGGTCTAGTTCATCCAACAGAGTATAAGTCTAGCTTATTCGCTGGCATTGGCAACAGAGAGTATAGGTCTAACTTATCTGTTAGTATTGAAAACAGAGTATAGGTCTAGCTCATTCAACAAAGTATAGGTACAAACACGGTATAGGTCCAGTTCATCCAATAGAGTACAGGTCTAGTTCATTCGTGATACTGGAAACAGAGTATAGGTCTAGCCCATTCAACACAGTACAGGTCTTGTTCAGTCGCTGTAGCTGGCAACAGAATACAGGTCTATCTCATCCAATAGAGTATAGGTCTAGCTCATTCGTTTGTACTGGGAACAGACTACAGATCTAGTTCATGCAACAGAGTATAGGTCTAGCTCACTGGTTGGTATTGGCAACAGAGTATAGGTCTAGCTCATTCGCAATGATCTAAGCACCTCTCTGTAAATCTGTCTGTCTGCCCTTCTGTGTCTACACATCTATCTGTCTGCATGTCTACCTGCCTGTCTGCATCTGTCTGCATATATGTCTGTCTGGTCTGCCCGTTTATCTGCCTGTCTGTTTCTGTCTGCCGACCTGCCCGACTGTTTGTGTGTCTGAGTCTGTCTTCCGGTCTGCCTGCCTCTGTCTGTCTGTTTGTCTGTCTGTCTGTCTGACGATCTTGTCTTTCTGTGTTTGTTTGCCTATCTGTTTGCCTGACTGTCTCTATCTGCCTGTGTGTATTCATCTACAATTTTGTGTCTACCTGTCTGTGTCTGTCTACCTGTTTGTGTCTGTCTTTCTGACTGTCTCAGTCTGCCTGTCTTGTGTTTTTTGTATGTGTCTTCTCGTCTACCTGTCTCCGTCTTGAACGATAACACTCAAATGTAAAAACAAAACAAAACAATACCCCCCCCCCCTAAAACAGCAACAACAAAAAGAACAACAATACTCTAACAAAATGTCTACAATCACCAGCAAGTGTGACGGGATATTGAACCAAATTCCTCCCCCCCCCTACTCCTGTCCCTCTCTGTCTTCCTGTCTGTCTCTGTCCGTGTCTACCTGTCTATCTACCTGTCTAAAACAATCAAAATTCCTCCTACTCCTCCTGTCTCTGTCCGTGTCTACCTGTCTATCTACCTGTCTAAAACAATCAAAATTCCTCCTACTCCTCCTGTCTCTGTCCGTGTCTACCTGTCTATCTACCTGTCTAAAACAATCAAAATCCCTCCTACTCCTCCTGTCTCTGTCTGTCTCTGTCCGTGTCTACCTGTCTATCTACCTGTCTAAAACAATCAAAATTCCTCCTACTCCTCCTGTCTCTGTCCGTGTCTACTTGTCTATCTACACGTCTAAAAAAAACAAAATTCCTCCTCCTCCTGTCTCTGTCTCTGTCCGTGTCTACCTGTCTATCTACCTGTCTAAAACAAACAAAATTCCTCCTTCTCCTCCTGTCTCTGTCTCTGTCCGTGTCTACCTTACTGTCTACCTATCTAAAACAAACAAAATTCCTCCTTCTCCTGTCTGTCTCTGTCTGTGTCTACCTATGTACCTGTCTGAAATAAACAAAATTCCTTCTCCTGTCTTCCTGTGTGTCTGTGTCCGTGTCTACCCATCTATCTATCTACCTGTGTGTCTGTGTGAGGGGTGTATGGAGGACGCACGTACCCTGGCCTTGGTGATCCAGGTGACGCGGTGTGAGTGGTCTGACCACTTGACCAGGGTCCTGTCGTGACCCGCCGTGAAGAAGGACCGCTCTGTCGGGTGGGACCTCACCGCCTTCAGCTCTCCGCTGTGCCCCTGGCACGTGAAACACGGATAGTAGTGTGTAACGTTGCGTTGCGTTGTGTTGTGTTGCGTTGTGTTGTGTTGGGCTGCGTTGTGCTGTGTCGCTGTGTCGTGCTGTGCTATGTTATGCTGTGGTGTGTTGCGTTGTGGTGTGGTGTGGTGTGGTGTGGTGTGGTGTGCTGTGTTGTGGTGTGGTGTGGTGTGGTGTGTGGTGTGGTGTGGTTTGCTGTGCTGTGTTGTGTTATGTTTTGTTGTGCTGTATTGAGTGTGCTATGTTGTGCTATGCTATGCTGTGGTGTGTTGTGTTGTGCTGTGTTGCGTTGCATTGCATTGCGCTGCGTTGTGCTGTGTTGTGTTGTATAATGCTGTGCTGTGCTGTGTTGTGTTATGTTGCGTTGTGCTGTGCTGTGGTGTGTTGTTTTGTATTGTGCAGTGCTGTGTTGTGTTGTATAATGTTGTGCTGTGCTGTGTTGTGTTATGTTGCGTTGTGCTGTGCTACGCTGTGTTGTTTTGTGTTGTCTTGTACTGAGTGTGTCGTGTCGAGTTGCATTGTGAAGTGATATATTACACTGTATATTGAACTGAATTGAAACTGTATTGAACTGTACTGTACCATACTATACCATATCGCACTGTACTGTGCTGCACTGTACTGAACTGTGTTGCATTGTATTGTATTGCATTGCATTGCATTGCATTGTATTGTGTTATGCTGCATTGTATTGTATTGTATTGTATTGTGTTGTTTAGTGTTGTGTTGTATTTCGTTGTCTTGCATTGTATTGAATCGTATTGTATTACACTGTATTGTATTGTACTGTATTATGTGGTGTTGTATTGTTTTGTATTGTATTGTATCACTCCATGTTCCTAAACAGATCGTAACATATTACGTCAATCATCCTTGACAAATATCTACAAACCGAAATTTTGGATACTTCTTTTTCTGTATTATTGCTGTTTTCGTGTTTGTTGTTGTTTTGTTGTTGTTGTTGTTGTTGTTGTTGTCTTGACCTTGTTTTTTGTTGTTGCTGTTCAAACAACACATTTCTCTGTGTGAAATTCAGGCTGCTCTTCTGAAGGAGAGCGCGTCGCTGCAGTGCCGCAGAGCCACCCATATTTACCTCTTTTTTCCGCCCCCAAGTGTCTTCTTTCTTTCCCTAACAAAGTGGATTTTTCTGCAGAATTTTGTCACCGGGGGTTCTTTCACGTGCGTTAAGTGCATGCTACACACGGGACCTCGGTTTATCGTCTCACCCGAATGACTAGCGTCCAGACCACCGCTCAAGGTTTAGTGGAAGGGAAAAATACTGGACGAGGATGGAATTCGATCCTATAAGCTAAGATTCCTTCGTTTTGTAGGACAACGCGTCACCACTGTGCCATCCACCCA
Source organism: Babylonia areolata (assembly GCF_041734735.1). Classification (NCBI taxonomy): domain Eukaryota; kingdom Metazoa; phylum Mollusca; class Gastropoda; order Neogastropoda; family Buccinidae; genus Babylonia; species Babylonia areolata. The sequence continues at coordinate 42,283,801 of NC_134886.1, forward strand.
TTCTCCCAAATTTGACTGGAAAATCAAACTGAGCGTCTTGTCAATGAGACGATAAACCGAGGTCCCGTCTGCAGCAGACACATGACGCATTGAAAAAGAACCCATGGCAGCGTAAGTGTTGCTCTCTGGCAAAACTTACGTTGAGTGATGGCCTAGAGGTAACGCGTCCGCCTAGCAAGCGAGAGAATATGAGCGCACTGGTTCGAATCCCGGCAGAGTCGCCAGCATTTTCTCCCCCTCCACTAGACTTTGAGCGGTGGTATGGACGCACGTTAGTCATTCGGTTGGGACGATAAACCGAGGTGCCGTATGCTGCAAGCACTTAGCACACGTAAAAGAACCCAAGGCAACAAAAGGATTGTCCCTGGCAAAATTCTTTAGAAAAATCCGCTTCAATAGGAAAACATAAAAAACAACAACAACAACTGCAGGCAGGAAAAAACAAAACAAAAAAGGGTGGCGCTCTCAGTGTAGCGACGCGCTCTCCCTGGAGAGAGCAGCCTGAATTTCAACACAGAGAAAGAGACAGGCATCTGTCTAGCAGATGTTGTGTAGGGTATGTGATGTCGACGCGGTGTTGTGTAGGGTATGTGATGTGCAGGGTATGTGATGTGAACGCAGTGATGTGCAGGGTATGTGATGTGAACGCCGTGTTGTGCAGGGTATGTGATGTGAACGCAGTGATGTGCAGGGTATGTGATGTGAACGTAGGGTATGTGATGTGAACGCGCTGCTGTGCAGGGTATGTGATGTGAATGCGGTGTTGTGCAGGGTATGTGATGTGAACGTGGTGCTGTGTAGGGTATGTGATGTGAACGTGGTGCTGTGCAGGGTATGTGATGTGAACGCGCTGCTGTGCAGGGTATGTGATGTGAACGTGGTGCTGTGCAGGGTATGTGATGTGAACGCGGTGCTGTGCAGGGTATGTGATGTGAACGCGGTGCTGTGCAGGGTATGTGATGTGAACGTGGTGCTGTGCAGGGTATGTGATGTGAACGTGGTGCTGTGCAGGGTATGTGTTGTGCAGGGTATGTGATGTGAACGCCGTGCTGTGCAGGGTATGTGATGTGAACGCGGTGCTGTGCAGGGCATGTGATGTGAACGCTGTGCTGTGCAGGGTATGTGATGTGAACGCTGTGCTGTGCAGGGTATGTGATGTGAACGCGGTGCTGTGCAGGGCATGTGATGTGAACGCGGTGCTGTGCAGTACCTGTGATGTGAACGCGGTGCTGTGCAGTACCTGTGATGTGCAGGGTATGTGATGTGAACGCGGTGCTGTGCAGGGTATGTGATGTGAACGTGGTGCTGTGTAGGGTATGTGATGTGCAGGGTATGTGATGTGAATGCGGTGTTGTGCAGGGTATGTGATGTGAACGCGATGACGCCTCCTTGAGAAAAATTACTTTGAAACTGCCCCCTAGCTGTGTGACGGCAACTCACCTGCACAATCACCCTGAACATGGACTGCAGGGTACCTTCCAGAACGACGTTCCGGGTGGTTCCCAGGAAGATGTGGCCATCCAGCCCCGTGGGGCTCAGTGGTACGATCTTCCGCACAGCTCCGTGCACTTGGGGTAACTGAAACACACCCAACGCTGACTCATCACCAAGACGAAGCCTACTTAAAAGACAACACTGCGCTCCTTGGTTAGTATCTTATGTCTGAAAAGTCCCTAAAAGACGACGCGTCCTTCAAAGACAATGCGTTACTCCTTGGTTAATATCTCATGTCTGAGTTTCAGTTTCAGTTTCAGTAGCTCAAGGAGGCGTCACTGCGTTCGGACAAATCCATATACGCTACGCCACATCTGCCAAGCAGATGCCTGACACACACACATTACCCTGCACCTCCTCTACCCCCTCCTCCACACACTCATTTCTAGGCTACGTATCGCAGCTTCCATGCCACACACACACACACACACACACACACACACAGAGATGAACCCTTACTTGTACCAGCACACACACATACGCCCATATCCCCCACCCCCACCCCCACGCACATATATATGCACACCTGCACGTTCCAATATTCCGTTGCTCCCACAGTATAGGCATGCATACACACACATACCTCATGATCTACCCCCCCCACTCCCGCCACCCCCCTCCACACACATACGCATGTGCACACACCGAAATGTTCCTAAAAGACAACGCGTCTTTAAAAGACAATGCTGTACTCCTTGTAATATCTCACGTCTGACCGAAATGTCCCTAAAAGACGACATACCCTTAAAAGACAATACTGTACTCCTATGTTAATATCTCATGTCTGAAATGTCCCTAAAAGACGACATACCCTTAAAAGACAATGCTGTACTCCTTGGTTAATATCTTAATTATGTTTGAAATGTCCCTAAAAGACGATGCGTCCTTAAAAGACAATGCTGTACTCCTTGGTTAATATCTCATGTCTCAGTTGTCTCTAAAAGACAACGTGTCCTTAAATGACAATGCTGTACTCCTTGGTTAATATCTTATGTCTGAAATGTCCCTAAAAGACGAATCGTCCATAAAGACAATACTGTACTCCTTGGTTAATGAAACAAACTCAGCATCGTTTGACAGATGTGTCCCAAAAAAGACGAAACGTCCTTAAAAGACTACTGTACTCGATTAATAAAATAGAATAGAATATGTCTTTATTACCAAGTGTACCAGGGTCACAAGGAATATTGGGGGTGTGGGGAGTATATAACAAGGTGCGAACATAAATTGAAAATCATACACAAACACAGATACAGTAGAAATTAGGATACATACAAGTGCATATCAATATAAAAACTCGTGCATACTCACACATGCACGCACTGCACACACACACACATACACACACACACTCTCTCTCTCTCACACACACACACACACACGTTTGAACAGAAGCCGCATATTACACGTGGATGGGGCTGATGACAAGATCTTCAGGTGGATGGTTCTTGAGTATATATATGATATAAATGATATATATCCACCACTGCTATGTCTGAAATGTCCCTAAAGGACGAAGCGTCCTTAAAAGACAATACAGTACTCATTGGTCAATGAAAGATACTCAGCATCGTTTGACAACAGTGTCCCTAATAGACAAAGCGTCCTTAAAAGACTATACTGTACTGCTTAGTTAATGATATATACCCACCACTGACATATGTCTTAAATGACCCTAAAAGACAACGTATACTTTAAAGAATATTGTACATCTTCATTAATGAAACACACCCAGCGCTGACTCATCACTGAGCGTTTCTAAATGACGAAGCGTCCTTAAAAGACAATGCTGTACTCCTTTGTTAATATCTTATGTCTGAAATGTCCCTAAAAGAGGTTGCGTCCTTAAAAAAACCCCAATACTGTACTCGTTGATAAATCAAACATACTCAGCACTGACTTATGACTGAAGTGTCAATGAAACACACATACTCACGCACTCACACAACACGCACACATACAAATTACACCCCTTCTCCGCCCCGTAGCGCGCACACATACACACACACACACACGCACACACACATACACACACACACACACAAACTCACCACCCGTTCCAGAATCAGCATGTAATCCCTCCTGACGTCCCAGGCCTTGATCTCATTGCCCCCGCCAGATAACAGGATGTCTTTTGTCAGCATCACCAGACAGGACACATACTTCTGTCACACAGACAGCATGTAACGCTCTTTTAATCAAGGAATTTAATTTTAAAAATTCACCTTATGCGTTAAACAGGTCGCAGAATTAAGGACACTAAAGCAGGAAAATATAAGAATAACCTACATTACGGAATAAACTAACAATACACCATATGCGTTGAATAGGTCCCAAAATCATGGACACTAAAACATGAAATTACAATAATAACCTGCACTCAGGAATAAAAAACAAAAACAAAAACCAATACACAGTATACGTTAAATAGGTCCCAGAATTATTCATTCATTCATTTTGCCCATCGCTCCTGGTGGAGCATAGGCCATCGACGACCCCTCGCCATCGCACTCTGTTCTGGGCTGTTCTGGCCATTCCAGTCCAGTTGGTCCCTTGCTGCTTCAGCTCTGCCTCGGTATCTCGCCTCCAGTTGTTGCGAGGCTGGCCTCTCTTCCTCTTTCCCTGCGGTTTCAAGGTCAGGGCTTGGCGTGTGATGCTGGACGCTGGCTTCCTGAGGGTGTGTCCGATACAGCCCCACTTCCTTCGCAGTATTTGCTTGGCCACTGGTTCCTGTCCCGCTCGCTCCCACAGATCTTCGTTTCGGATCTTCTCCTGCCATCGGATCTTGTAGATTCGCCTCAGACAGGTGTTGAAGAATGTCTGAATCTTCTGCTGCATCGTCTGTGTTGTCCGCCATGTCTCGCATCCGTAGAGCAGAACTGACTTCACACTGGAGTTGAAGATGCGGAGTTTGGTTTTCATACTGATCGCTCCAGATGCCCAGATGTTCTTGAGCATGATGAAAGCTGAGGTCCCAGAATTAAGAACACTAAAACAGGAAATTGTAAGAATAACCTACATTACGGATTAAAACAACAATACACCGTATGCGTTAAATAGGTCCCAAAATCATGGACACTAAAACAGGATATTACAATAATAACCTGTACTAAGGAATAAAGAAAAAAAACACACCAATACACAGCATACGTTAAATAGGTCCCAGAATTACGAACACTAACACAGGAAATTGTAAGAATAACGTACATTACGGGAAAAAAACAACAAAAAACAATACACCGTATGCGTTAAATAGGTCCCAGAATTAAGGACACTAAAACAGGAAATTACAAGAATAACCTACATTAAGGAATGAAAAAAACGAACAACAATACACTGTATGCGTTAAATAGGTCCCAAAATCAAGGATACTAAAACAGGAAATTGTAAGAATAACCTACATTAAGGAATAAAAAAAAATCACCTTATGCGTTAAATAGGTCCCAGAATTAAGGATTCGAAAACAGAAAATTACAAGAATAACCTACATAAAGGAATAAAACGAAAACAAAAACAAACACATTATGCCTTGAATAGGTCTCAGAATTACGAACACTAAAACAGGAAATCATAACAATAACCCACATTACGGAATAAAAAGCAATTCTCCTCATGCGTTAAACAGGTCCAAAATTAAGGACACAAAAACAGGAAATTACAAGAATAAACTACATTAAGGAATAAAATAAAATAAATCACCTTACGCGATATATTGATCTCAAAATTAAGACACTAAAACAGGAAATCACAAGAATAACCTACATTAAGGAGAATATATATATATATATATATATATATATATATATACACCCAAAATTAAGGACACTAAAACAGGAAATTACAAGAATAAACTACATTAAGGAGAATATATATATATATATATATATATATATATATATATGTATATATATATATTCTTTTCTTCTTTTTTATATACTTTTTTCTTTCCATTCACCTTATGCGCAAACTTGGTGGACTCGGCCACTTGCAGCCTGACCCTGAAGATGTCCTCCTCATCCGGGCACCACACCGTGATGGTGCCCCGCGAGTCGCCCGTGATGACGTCACAATCGGCGGAGAAACACACTGACGTCACAAACATCGGCGTCTCTTCCTGCGTAGCGACAAAAGCAATAATAACACCACCACCACACACACAAGTACGTACGCACACACACACACATTGGTACACAGTTGATGTGTTGCAATGTTCACATGTCAGTGAAACAGACTCTCTCATTTTGAAGGACACTGAACGGTCAAGCAAACAAACATGAAACTCCTCGTCAGCCAAACATGATCGATCTTTACAGCCGTGTGGTCCACCAGGGCCACTTGAGGGATTTTTTTCCCAGACAAGACACAGATCGTGCAAAACAAACCAGGGGCACCAAGTCCTCAAGGCTGATAGGGCAACTCTGATTTTTACACCTTTGCCTGATGGTTGACTGTTTTCTCTCTACGTCGGTATTATTAACTCACTCAGTACGACCAGTCCTCTCTTCTCCTCTACACAGACCCATCGGATGTCCAGTGGGTGTCTGAATGACCCAACCTTTAACTTCCGTCGTCAGAATTGCGGTGTTCTTTGTCAACATTCACCTCTTCAGTATAAGAGCGTTCCGCTTGCAATATTTTGATGATGGTAATTGGGGTGAAACGCTGTTAACGTCGTCTCTTTCGCCGTTCGTATGGAGAGAGTTAAACAATGATCACAACATGGCATCGTTTCTTAGTGTTGTTTCACTCTGCCGTGAGATATTTGAATGGAAATTATGTCCACAGTTCTTCTCTTTTTATTTTTCTGTAACAATTATAATGCCATCATTTCAAGTGCTACACAGAGAGATGAAGTGCAAATGTGCTTTCTGAAACTGTTTCTCAGTGATTGTGGTTTGCATGTGTGGCTTATATTGCGTTCAGTTCGCCATGCACGGATATTTCTGGTTTTTGTTCGATGGGGATGGTGATATCTTTGTTAATTGCAGAATGAAAACACCATCGCACAATTGTTGTGATCAAGCATCCACTCGTAAAATAGAAACTGTACAAACTGTCCTCCCAGCTTACATACATACCTACATCCATGAGATTTCCACACAATTCGTCGCAGAGTAAATTCACAAACGAAAACTTTTTTTACCCGGTTCAAAGTTCATTCTCTGAAACACGACAGGAAGAGCCATAAAAGAAAGGGTAGGGTGAAATTTAGATAAAAAGAACCGTAGGTTAAATTAAATAAGTATTAAAATAAATAATAAGAGGAATCACGGCAAAGACGTATGAATAATGCAGTGGGTATTTGGAAAGTATACAGATGATTCAATAGACAGGCAAACATGCAAGCAAGCGCACACACACACACATATATGCACGTACACACACACACAACGAAACAAAGACAGACGGTAGACAAGGGAAAGTAACAGCTGTTTCTGACTGCCAACATCCTGCAGCGGGGAAAAAGTGATAAAAAACAAAACAATTGTCAGTGATAAATGTGTGTGCACATGGCTTTCCACACGGAGCGTACTGACACAGAAAAGAATCAACACACAGTGAAGAAATCAAGCCACCCACTTCGCCCTGGCCCAACCAACATCAACCCGCCCTACCCCAAGCAATATGCACCCTGTGCAACCAACATCCACTCTGCCCCAAACCACTCTGCCCCAACCATCATCCACTCTGCCCCAACCATCATCCACTCTGCCCCAACCATCATCCACTCTGCCCCAACCACCAACCACTCTGCCCCAACCATCATCCACTCTGCCCCAACCATCATCCACTCTGCCCCAAACCACTCTGCCCCAACCATCATCCACTCTGCCCCAACCATCATCCACTCTGCCCCAACCATCAACCACTCTGCCCCAACCATCATCCACTCTGCCCCAACCATCATCCACTCTGCCCCAACCATCATCCACTCTGCCCCAACCATCAACCACTCTGCCCCAACCATCATCCACTCTGCCCCAACCATCAACCACTCTGCCCCAACCATCAACCACCCTGCCCCAACCATCAACCACTCTGCCCCAACCATCATCCACTCTGCCCCAACCATCATCCACTCTGCCCCAACCATCAACCACCCCAACCATCAACCACTCTGCCCCAACCATCATCCACTCTACCCTGCTCAACCATCATCCACTCTGCCCCAACCATCAACCACCCCAACCATCAACCACTCTGCCCCAACCATCATCCACTCTGCCCCAACCATCATCAACTCTGCCCCAACCATCATCTGCCCTGCCCAACCATTATCTACCCTGCCCCAACCAACATCCACTTAGACCCAACCATAATCTACCCTGCCCCAACCACTCTGCCCCAACCATCATCAACTCTGCCCCAACCACTCTGCCCTATGGCCAACCATAATCTACCCTGCCCCAACCACTCTGCCCTATGGCCAACCATAATCTACCCTGCCCCAACCACTCTGCCCTATGGCCAGCTATAATCTATCCTGCCCCAACCAATATCCATTATGTCCCAATCATCATTCATTCTGTACCAACCGGCATCTACCCTGCATCAACCAGCATCTCCTCTGACCCAAATACCATGCCCCAACCAAAATCCATCCTGCCCAAATCAAAACCCATCCTGTCCAAACCAACATCCACCCTTCCCCAACCAACGTGTACCCTGCCCCAACCAACATCCACCCTGCCCCAACCAACCTCTAAAAGTCAGCCCTGGAAAACAAGCGGTCCACGCCAGTTTTCAGACTGCCTTGAAAAGACACGAAATCCGCTTCCGATGTGCTGTGTTGGGGAGTGATATTCTGTTCTGAGGTTGCGATACAAGTACAGACATGCACGGGCAGACTCAGAGACGGGTAAAACATCTTGCCCATAAGGTTAGACTTGTGTGAGGGGGAATACAGTAACACAGTGCACAAAGTAAGTCACCATTCATTCCAAACCAGTTAAACGCAGCATACATAAAAAAAATCAAACATTCAAGAAATGGGAGGAAGATCAGATACTTGCAAAGTAAAAAAAAAAAAAAAAGTTCCAACAACTCATACAAATTCCTCAGAAACACACCGTGACTCGAGATTGAGTACAAAAAGTGCGTGCACACAGTGGAAGACATACGTGATGCCAGCAAAGTTACCTTCGACAAGGACTTTCCCCACTGTTTTTGCAGCTTTCAGAAAACATTACAGCTTATCAGTTACCACATTCATCAGCAACGGTATAAATTATGTAGCTCTATCCTGACAACTGACACTTCAACGAACAGACCAAGCAAATCTGCCAGCAAAAGATTTTGCAGCTTTTTATGACGATTATATCCACTGCAGTTATAAAGTAAAAAATATTAAAAGTTTGTCTGTTAGGACGAAAAAAAAGACAGACAGACAGACACACACACACATCAAACCAGGTTGCTTATAACAACCCAGTCAACCCTCAGTGGCCCAATCCATGGCTGCACATTTAACTTTATCATTAGCATTTTACTGTAATGATGCTAACTTCACTGATGTAACTGATGCTCCTATGACTTAAACTGATGTTCCTACGTCTTTAATTGATGCTCCCATGCGTTATTTGCTTAAAAAAATTGGTTGTGTGTTTTACAGCTTGTAAATGCTTGTTTCCGACTTCACCATAATATTTGTTTGATAAGTTGTGCAAGTGTATTATACAAAAAAGGGTGCACGGATGCATGCATGCATACAGGCGGGTGTGTGTGTGCGTGTGCGTGTGTGTGTGTGTGTGTGTGTGTGCGCGCGCGTGTGCGTGTGGCACTGTTAACGGACTTGCTTTGCTGTGACTATGTTACATGCCAAATTTTACGGATCTGCTCGCAAACTGCATAATTCACATACTTCAACACACTTTATTTCTTCAGTCACCGAGATAATCGAGTTATTCTGATTGTGATTCCCTTCCCACCCTCCAGCACACTACAGAAGCCACAACACACACACGCTACAGCCAGCTGGGGATGCCAGGTACCTCAAAGATGCCGCTCTTGGTGTCTCTGCGGATGGGCCCCTCCAGCCGTTCCCTGAACACCTTCCAAAAGTACAGGTGCTGCTTGCCGAAGGTGATCAGGATGCTCTCGTCGAACGGATAGAAACACCCGTACGTTACATGTTCTATGGTAGTCTGGAACAAAATAACACCCTAAAAACATCTATCCAGTTGTGTACGCTGGGCTATATATGATAGTCAGTCGTGTCCGACTATGACCATCAGAACAGCAGAGGAGGCAACTGCTGTTCGGACTATTTGGGCTAGAATTTGAGTATAGTGGAGAGTGTCTTGCCCAGGTTACATCCCCACTCTCTCGACCAAGAGGGTTTTAGGACAGTCGGCGTTGGGATGGTTCCCAAAGGCCAACTAGCCCACAAGGCTGCAGCACTAAGAGCCAGTGCAATTTTGCCTCCTAGTTTGAGAGTCATAGCCCTTCACAAAAGACTAAGCTGTAAATGATTTCCCATTGACTGGAGAAACCATTGATAATACAGCTCTCACTTTGCTGTTGGCCCAAATGTAAACTTATGTCAATCTGTGATATACGCTGGGCAAAAGAGGAAGGTGGCAGACACCTGTCTGCTGATACAGTGTCCGTGAGGGTGTGGGTTCAAATCCCGGTCTCGCCCTGTCTCCCAAGTTTGGCTGGAAAATCAAACTGAGCGTCCAGTCATTCGGATGAGACGATAAACTGAGGTCCCGTGTGCAGCACGCACTTGGCGCACTGAAAAAGAAATCGTTGCAACCTAAGTATTGTCCTCTGGCAAAACTCTGTAGAAAGAAATCCACTCTGAATGGAACACAAATATACATGCATGGACTCAAGACCTGACTGAGCGCGCTGAGTTGTGCTCCTGGTCAGGCAGATGTGGTGTAGCGTATATGGATATACCGAACGGAGTGACTCCCTCGTGAGAAACTGAAACATAAAACGCATGTCAGACTTCCTATCTTATGACGTTATTGCTACCACTGCAACGTTTGGTATTTCACATCAATAAAACATGTACGCAAAATAAAATCAAAGTGCTTTCCTACAAGCCATTCACTCTCATAATCCCTGCAAAAACTCAAACGGAAGAAATAGAAATAACAATTTTTTTTTAAACACCAACAAACAAACAAAAAATCCAACCACTATTAAAAAAAAAAAAAAAAAAAAAAAGCTTATGCATACACTGACACAAATGGAAAAAAAAAGTTAACACTTGTCCAGTAAGATACGTGCCATCATCATCATCTTCATCATAATCATGACAACATCATCATCATATTTTATGCTGAACACACCGTCCTTCTCTGAAGGTGCCCCAAAGACACAGTCCCGACATTCCAACGACCCCGCGCTATGAGCTCAACGTGAAGCTCTGTCACACCTCTGATCTTCACAGCAGACCACACGGGGTACGGGTGTTTTACCGACTTCAAAATAATGAAATTAGCACGGCCGACGTCCAGGGCCAAGGACTGAACGAACAAACGATTTGAAACAAACGGCAGGGTCTGTCATGCTCAAACCGTGAAAAGGAAAAGAGGAGAGGACACAGCGCTCTTACAATCGCAGGCACACACATAGACACACACATACACAGACAGAAAGACACACACACACATACACACACGCACGTACACGCACGCACGACTGCACGCACGCATCTACGCGCACACAAACATTCACACACATCCTTGAAAGTGGAAAGACATGAAATCGATAAATTCATTCTTTTTCATTCTCTCTCTCTCTCTCTCTCTCTCTCTCTCTCTCTCATTCATTCACCATTAAACAACCATCAAATACAGCACTGAGACTGGATACAATTGCTGCACTACACACACCCAGACAACAAACACACACGTGGGGTCAGTCAGTTGTTGCTTTAATTAAGACCACGTCAACCGCAACGGTTAACACGTGAAAGTGCACACACACAAACAGGCATACACGGAAGCACTCACACATGTTATGCTCAAAAGCACAATAATCATTACATGACATGAGTTCCGGTATGTGAACACACATGCATGTGCGCAAATAAACAGTCAAAGGCCTGTACACGCATAAACGAAGGAGGCACGCACTTAGTCATGCACACATGATTTATCACACAGCACCATCACCCCCACACTGCCCATACCACACTCCCTCCCTGAGCGCGTGCGCGCGCGCGCACACACACACTAACACACATAATCTCTCTCTCTCTCTCTCTCTCCCTAACACACACACACACATACACACACACACAGTCTCTCTCTCTCTCTCTTATGTGTTGGTGTTTTTTTTTTTTTACATGCCACCCAGTGCCACGCACACACGCACACACACACACACACACACACATGACTACTGTGACCTGGGAAACCATGTGAATTACAGACACACGTACTACCTTATTTATAGATGTACGTCCGTAGGGCAGAAGCTGAAAATGCGCATCCCTGGTCATCTTTAATCACAAAATGTCTAATGGCAAAATAATTATCAAACAAATATACGGCAGAACTGAATAAAAATCCGCTCGCTCATCCAACACGTTTTACATGTCAGCATGCACACACACACACACACACACACACACACACACACACACACACACACACACACACTCTTTGGCACACATGCGTACACCGCTTACAACTCTTTTTTGTATACATGTAATATTTGCTAAACATTTTGTCCCAAAACACTGGGAATATATTGATGAAAGATCTTTACAACAAACATTTGTTGCACACACACACACACACACACACACACACACACAAACCCAACCAACTCCCCCCAAACTCCCCCCGCCCCCCCCAAAAAAAAACAAAAACAAAAAAACAACAACAAAAAACCCCGACCAGACCAACAGTTAAACCAATTCCTGTTTGACGTAATATGCAAAAGTCTTTCCCCCAATTCTTTCTGAATAACATCTACACATAGAATTACTCATGCTATGAGAAGCACAGGACTAGTCACATAAATACAATATGCGTTGGCATATTCCGGTAAAATCTCCATGTATATTTGTATTTGTATTTCTCTTTTTAACACAACAGATTTCTCTGTGTGAAATTCGGGCTGCTCTCCCCAGGAAGAGCGCCTCGCTACACTACAGCGCCACCCATTTTTTTGTATTTTTTCCTGCGTGCAGTTTTATTTGTTTTTCCTATCGAAGTGGATTTTTCTACAGAATTTGGCCAGGAACAACCCTTTTGTTGCCGTGGGTTCTTTTACGTGCGCTAAGTGCATGCAGCACACGGGACCTCGGTTTATCGTCTCGTCCCAGTGATTAGCGTCCAGACCACCACTCAAGGTCTAGTGGAGGGGGAGAAAATATCGGCGGCTGAGCCGTGATTCGAACCAGCACGCTCAGATTCTCTCGCTTCCTAGGCGGACGCGTTACCTCTAGGCCATCACTCCACACATACATAATATACATGTTTACTTACCAAAGCTGATATGTCAATAACACAGACTTCCGTATAGTGTCTGATCGGAAAGGCCAGCACCCACACCACAAGTGACGTTTCAGTGGAGAGGATAGGGAAGGAGTAAAAACCCGTGTCTTTGCGGGAATCGAACACAAAGACATTCGGCAAGCTAAACCCACAAGGTAACCCCTTCAACGCATCAAGAACAAGAAAAATATACCCAGATTTGCAAATGGTCGGGTTTAATTGTCTTCCCTGTTTGTTTTTATGACAATGCAAAAATAAGTATTATATTTTGAACGACTAATCAGAATAGTTATTCTTAATCTGAGTGATCAAGCGAGAGCTAACGAATCTTTGAGACAGGACTGAACGTCCAATCAGAAAGTGTTCATTCTCAAAAACTGACCAATCAGAGGAGAACTATGGTTTGTTCGTCAAATCAAACGAGCAAACTGGCTGATAGACAAGAGCAAACATACCTTGACCCCTGCTACAGGCTGAACTTCTGATCGGAAGAGCTTTCATTTTCAATCAGACCAGTCACAGAAGAGCTAAATATGCCCTGACTTGGGAAGCCGAGTGCTGAACGACCTATCAGAAGAGTGTTATTCTACAACAGAGCAGTCAGAAGAGAGCTAACATATCTTGGTCTGGGTAAACAAAGGACTGAACGACCAACCAGAGATGTAACCATTCCGAAACTACACTTTTAGTCATTCGGATGAGACGATAAACCGCGGTCTCGTGTGCAGCATGCACTTAGCGCACGTAAAAGAACCCACGGCAACAAAAGGGTTGTTCCTGTCCAAATTCTGAAGGAAAATCCACTTCGATAGGAAAAACAAATAAAACTGCACGCAGGAAAAAAATATTTTTAAAAAATGGGTGGCGCTGTAGTGTAGCGAGGCGCTCTCCCTGGGGAGAGCAGCCCGAATTTCACACAGAGAAATCTGTTGTGATAAAAAGAAATACAAATACAAATACAAATACCACGAATCAGAGGTGAGCTGAAATATGTCCTGGGCAAAGAACCGAACGGCCAACAAGAGAAAGAACTAACCTCTCTGAAAGTGACATCAGTCAAGAGGGCGGTCAACATACCTTGGTCTGAGCGAGGGGCTTATCCTCGTCATCTCCCCACTTCCACAGACTCAGCACGTGACGATCGCTCTCATCCACCGCTAGCAGCAGTCCCTCTTTCTGTTCATGGAAGAAAACCCAACACGTTCTGCATGGATCACGTTTGGAAAAAGATGTCTGGTGTGTGTGTGTGTGTGTGTGTGTGTGTGTGTGTGTGTGTGTGTGTGAAGCACATGGACATCCATTCATGTACACATGCGTTCATGCAATTTCTCTCTCTCTCTGTCTCTGTCTCTCTCTCTCCGTCACACACACACACACACACACACACACACACACACACACACACACACACACACAGAGACAAACACACACACACACATACACACATGCTTTCACTCCAATTCGAGCGTGGAGGATTTCAACAGCATTAACACATACAACATAAGTAATGCCTGGAAAAGTGTATAAAGCAAAAGCCAAAACACCATTGATCAAAATGTTACTGCCAAAGTACGAAAGAAAAACCCACTTGCTCAGCTTCAACTGAACGTTTTTTTACCCTCATTTGCCCAGTTTCCCCCAACCCTCCATTCATCCACATCTCCCACCCCTTCTAACCGATAATACTCATATGTATTCATAAATACTTTAACAAATGTCTTCAATCACCGATATGTGTGACGGGACATTCAACAAAAATTCCTCCTTCCTGAACGTTTTCACTGAAGAGCTAAAGTCCCGCAGCCTTTCACGGGTATCGGGGCAGTGAATTCATATCCACTGTGTCAAGGGCTCGGCATAGGAAGGCGGAGCCGACGGGCCCAATAGCCGGGTAGTTAATGCTTGGATTTTCAATCTGAGGGTCCCGGGTTCGAATCTCGGTAACGACGACTGGTGGGTAAAGGGTGGAGATTTTTCCGATCTCCCAGATCAACATATGTGCAGACCTGTTAGTGCCTGTACCCCTTTCGTGTGTATACGCAAGCAGAAGATCAAATACGCACGTTAAAGATCCTGAAATCCATGTCAGCATTCGGTGGGTTATAGAAACAAGAATATACCCGGCATGCACATCCCTGAAAACGGAGTATGGCTGCCTACATGGCGGGGTAAAAACGGTCATACACGTAAAAAAAAAAAAAAAAAGCCGACTCGTGTACATGCGAGTGAACGTGGGAGTTGCAGCCCACGAACGAAGAAGGCGGGGCCCAATCCTTTCCGGAACCTTTTTAACTCTTCACCAACCAAAGTCAGGTGCCCATTCACACGTGGGTGAAGTGAGAAGTTCATTTTTACTTCGAATGTGATGTGTCTTGTTTTGCTGTGGTTTGTTCCTGTGTATTTTGAGACTGTGATGGTGCCTGTGTTGATTTATAAATTGCATACTTCTATGCTACTTAGTCTTAAATATATGTATATTTTAGCCATTGTCACGTGCGACTGTGTTGACTTTGTACATATTTTTACGTCACTTAGCCTTAAATTTGTATATTTTATTGTAAAGCGTGGTGAGCCCCATCTGAGATGGGGGGTACTGCCTTATAATAAAAACCTTTATTTCATTATCATTATTATCATCATTATAATCATCATCATCATCATTGTTATTATCATTAAAATCGGAGTAAAGTGCCTTGCCCAAGATAACATTACATCTTCTTCTTCTGCGTTCGTGGGCTGCAACTCCCACGTTCACTCGAACATACGCGAGTGGGATTTTACGTGTATGACCGTTTTTAACCCGCCATGTAGGCAGCCATACTCCGCTTTCGGGGGTGTGCATGCTGGGTATGTTCTTGTTTCTATAACCCACCGAACGCTGAAACGGATTACAGGATCTTTAACGTGCGTATTTGATCTTCTGCTTGCGTATACACACGAAGGGGATTCAGGCACTAGCAGGTCTGCACATATGTTGACCTGGGAGATCGTAAAAATCTCCACCCTTTACCCACCAGGCGCCGTCACCGTGATTCGAACCCGGGACCCTCAGATTGAAAGTCCAACGCTTTAACCATTCGGCTATTGCGCCCGTCCAACATTACATCGCATCGTGGCATCGAACCCTGATCACTGGCGAACACTGGATCTGAAGTCTTAGCTAATCGCTTTTCAGATTCTGTCACGGCGTCTCTGCTTCCATAATAAATTATAGTAAATCACTGAAGCTGAAAACGACTTTTTGGAGCTTCCATACTTATTTCATTTTTGCTTTATCTTATACATTATCTTATCTGAATTCATTTTACTATTTAAAAATCTTTAAAAAAAAATCTATTTGATTTCATTTTCTTGTGTTTTATTTTCTTCTATCATATATATATGTATATATATATATATATATATATATATATATATATACAAAGAGTGGTACTCTCTCCATTCACAATTCATTCATTCATCGTGAATGGAGAGTTACCACTCTTTACTATTTGTTAATCATTTCATCTCCTGGACTCATTGTTGGTTAATTTCCAGTATATATATATATATATATATATATATATATATATAATTTATTTTATTGTTATTCTATCTTATTTCATTTGCAAATTTTGCGTAACACAGCCACGAGTGACTCACGGAGAAAGACACACAGGACACTCCTCCCTGAAAGGCCCCGATGCCAATGACAGAGACGATGTTCAGCGTCATAGCGTTCCACACACGTATGTGGGCCTGCAACACGTAGCAGTCATGTCCCTTTGTTCTGCCTTCATACACACGTGGAGGGATGGATACACGGGAGGATGGATGGATGGGCAGAAGGACTGGTGCAGAGATGGACTGATGAGTTGGGATGAGAGCTGGATGGAGGAATGGGTAGAGACTCGGGTGGATGGACTGGTACAGAGTTGGGTGGATGGAAGGGTGGAGAGTTGGGTGGATGGATTAGTACAGAGTTGGGTGGATGGATTGGTACAGAGTTGGGTGGATGGAAGGGTATGGAGTTGGGTGGATGGAAGGGTGGAGAGTTGGGTGGATGGATGGGTAGAGAGTTGGGTGGATGGATTGGTATGGAGTTGGGTGGATGGAAGGGTAGGGAGTTGGGTGGATGGAAGGGTATGGAGTTGGGTGGATGGAAGGGTATGAAGTTGGGTGGATGGATGGGTAGAGAGTTGGGTGGATGGATTGGTATGGAGTTGGGTGGATGGATGGGTATGGAGTTGGGTGGATGGAAGGGTATGGAGTTGGGTGGATGGAAGGGTATGGAGTTGGGTGGATGGATTGGTATGGAGTTGGGTGGATGGAAGGGTGGAGAGTTGGGTGGATGGATTGGTATGGAGTTGGGTGGATGGAAGGGTATGGAGTTGGGTGGATGGAAGGGTATGAAGTTGGGTGGATGGATGGGTAGAGAGTTGGGTGGATGGATTGGTATGGAGTTGGGTGGATGGATGGGTATGGAGTTGGGTGGATGGATTGGTACAGAGTTGGGTGGATGGAAGGGTATGGAGTTGGGTGGATGGAAGGGTAGAGAGTTGGGTGGATGGATGGGTATGGAGTTGGGTGGATGGATTGGTATGGAGTTGGGTGGATGGAAGGGTAGAGAGTTGGGTGGATGGATTGGTATGGAGTTGGGTGGATGGATGGGTATGGAGTTGGGTGGATGAATTGGTATGGAGTTGGGTGGATGGATGGGTAGAGAGTTGGGTGGATGGATGGGTATGGAGTTGGGTGGATGGAAGGGTAGACAGTTGGGTGGATGGATTGGTATGGAGTTGGGTGGATGGAAGGGTAGACAGTTGGGTGGATGGATTGGTATGGAGTTGGGTGGATGGAAGGGTAGACAGTTGGGTGGATGGATGGGTAGAGAGTTGCTTGGGTGGATGGAAGGGTAGAGAGTCGGGTGGATGGATTGGTATGGAGTCGGGTGGTTGGATGGGTATGGAGTCGGGTGGATGAATGGGTAACTGGTTGGATGGATGTATGGGTAGAGTTAGGTGGATGGATGGAAAGATAGCTGGGTGGATGGATGGGTGGTGTGTGTCCATCGAGATCGATGATGACCATCGTTGTCATCCAGCTGGGGGATGGGGGGAGGGTGGTGGTGGGGTGGGGAGGAGGATGCTCATGAATCTATCTGTGAATGCGCAGATGGCTGAATAGTCCTATCTGCGCACGAAATGTTCGCTGACAGTTGGGGCAGACAAAGACATGCATATCATTGTCAGGGAGCTTGTTTGCCCGTGACTTTCTGGCCTGCCTCTTCTGAACAACTGCAGCAGTCCTGTTGGCCTCTCACAACTTGGTGCCTTTGTGCACAGCAGCGAGCCATTTGTCACGGTCCACTGCATATTCTTCCCAGGAGTCAGGGTTGATATCAAACGCTTTCAGAGAGACTTTCAGAGTATCTCTGAAGCGCTTCTTCTGACCTCCGTGTGATCTCTTCCCTTGTTGCAGCTCGCCATAGAAGAGCCTTTTGGACAGCCGATGGTCTGGCATGCGCGCCACGTGTCCAGCCAAGCGAAGCTGGGGCTGCATCAGGATGGTGAAGATGCTGGGAAGGGTGGCTTTTGCAAGCACCCCCGTGTCTGGGGTCCTGTCTTGCCACTTAATGTTCAGTAGCTTCCTGAGGCATATTTTGTGGAAGTGGTTCAGCTTCTTGGCATGTCGTTGGTACACTGTCCAAGTTTCGCAGGCGTACAGTAGTGTGGGGAGAACTACTGCTCTGTAGACCTTTAGCTTGGTCTCAAGACCAATGCCTCTTCTGTTCCAGACATTTGCATAGAGTCTACCAAAGGTTGCGCTTGCTCTTGCAATCCTGACGTTCACTTCATCGTCGATGGTCGCATTTCGTGACAGTGTGCTGCCAAGGTATGTGAACCGCTCCACCGCACTGAGTCTCTGTCCGTTGACTGTGATGTTGGGCTCAACGTGGGGTTTCCCTGGGTCTGGCTGATGGAGAACTTCAGTTTTCCTCGTGCTGATGGTAAGGCCGAAGTTCCTGCTGGCAGTGGCAAACTTGTCAATGATGAGGTGCATGTCAGCTTCAGATCCAGCGTTGAGGGCACAATCATCAGCAAACAAAAAGTCTCTGATGATGTCTGTCATGACCTTCGTTTTTGCTTGAAGCCTTGAAGTCTGTGATACATACAAATTATAAGCAAAACGGCAAAATTTGGCACACAACACACACACACACACACACACACACACACACACACACACACACACATATATATATATATATATATATATATATATACACCAAAATAACACTCAACTCAGTCACAGCAAAGCAAGTCCGATAACTGTCATTAGTTATTAACATTAAATATTCATCTGTGTCATTTCATGTATCATTAAGACATATTCAGGCCTATTATTTGTGTGTATTTCTGTAAAAGCACGATCACAAAACATAGTACTGACATGTATCATTAAGGCATCTTAAGGCCTATCATTTGTGTGTATTTCTGTAAAAGCACGATCATAAAACACAGAACTGACATGTAGGCCTATCATTTGTGTGTATTTCTGTAAAAGCACGATCATAAAACACAGAACTGACATGTATCATTAAGGCATCTTAAGGCCTATTATTTGTGTGTATTTCTGTAAAAGCACGATCACAAAACATAGTACTGACATGTATCATTAAGGCATCTTAAGGCCTATCATTTGTGTGTATTTCTGTAAAAGCACGATCACAAAACATAGTACTGACATGTATCATTAAGGCATCTTAAGGCCTATTATTTGTGTGTATTTCTGTAAAAGCACGATCATAAAGCATAGAACTGACATGTATCATTAAGGCATCTTAAGGCCTATCATTTGTGTGTATTTCTGTAAAAGCACGATCACAAAACATAGAACTGACATGTATCATTAAGGCATCTTAAGGCCTGTTATTTGTGTGTGTTTCTGTAAAAGCACGATCATAAAACATAGAACTGACATGTATCATTAAGGCATCTTAAGGCCTATTATTTGTGTGTATTTCTGTAAAAGCACGATCACAAAACATAGTACTGACATGTATCATTAAGGCATCTTAAGGCCTATTATTTGTGTGTATTTCTGTAAAAGCACGATCATAAAACATAGAACTGACCGCTCCTTCAGGAGTCCTGCCCGCCATTTGACCGGAGGCGATGAAAGGTCCGTAAGGATGGAGTGCCAGACTGAAACATCATCGTCATCATTATCATCATCATCATCATCATCATCATGATCACCATCATCTTTAGCCACGTACCACAACACTGACAACTACTAGCCCATCACAGTTTCCACCATCACAATTTCAACTGCTGCTGGTACTTCCTAGCGCACGTAAAAGAACCCACGGCGACAAAAGGGTTGTCCCTGGCAAAAATTCTGTAGAAAAATCCACTTCGACAGGAAAACAAATAAAATCACAGGCAGAAAAACAATAACAACAAAACAACAACATTAACAAAGGGGTGGCGCTCTCAGCGTAGCGACGCGCTCTCCCTGGGGAGAGCAGCCCGAATTTCACACACAGAAATCTGTTGTTAAAAAAGAGTAATACAATACAACACTTGTACTCCAGCTTTTATGCATTCTTCTTCTTTTATTCAAACGTGGGGAGGGGGTGTGTGTGTGTGTGGGGGGGGGGGTGTGTGTGTGTGGGGGGGCACGGGGAAGGAGGGAGCAGGGGGGAGGATAGGGTGATAGTGGTGGTGGGAGTTTCGAAATCAACGAATGAGTTTCACCCACACGTTTTCAATGCATATCTACGTCTATGCATAGTCCCCTTACATTAACGGCCTGCATGAGTATACAAATAAGTCCAGACTTCTTCACACATTTGAGTGCTTAGTTTGAACAGTTGCCGAATATCAATAAAAAGAAGAGAAAATGAATGCAAAAAAAAAAAGTAAAGTAACGACCCAACTGTCTAATCTGCTAGACATTCATCTGAACGCGCTTCTTTCTTATTTACATTTATGTTCACGCACACAC